>NC_133755.1:101807527-101812490 GCF_036562045.2 Rhinolophus sinicus
ATATTAGACAATATTTTGAAGAAATTTATATAAAAAGTTTTCATTTAAATTATCCATTAAAACTGAATGGGAAAATGTCAATCCCTTATTACCTTAGACCTTCTTTTGGCCTCATTGATCACATTCATTTCCCTAAGCTCATTTGTATGAATGAAATCCTTATTTTATATTTTACAAGTTAAATACTGCCTACCTTACAAAAGGGATGAAGGTTTCCCAAATGTCAAAGTATTACAGGTAGAATGAAGACTTTTAAAAGAAAAAGATGTTGCAAAAAATTGAAAAGAGAGAAATTTAGAAGAAATAGTTAATTCAGTTATATGTTTAATTACTATAGTGGATATTATAGATTTTCCCAAACCTTTTGAGATTCAGTAAAGCAATCCATAGTAACATAGAGACATATACAAGGATAAGTATTTTCTTTGAGCTAGTAATCTAGTAATCAGACTACAGGGACATTATACTAGATAATAATTGCAAAAAAAAAAAAAAAAAGAAAAGAAAAGAAAAACATTGTAGAGAGAGACAAGCCTGGGTGGTATAATCTTTTATGCTTATTTTGCTCACTTTGTGGATCTAGAAACCCAGTTTCACAATCCTTCTAGATTTAGCAGGTTCAGGAGTAATGGCTTCCACTAATCAAACCCAGAAGAGATAGATGAGATATAATAAAAATGTCAAACTAGCAATTTACAAAAGGAGCCACACATTTTCAATGACCTTCATGTCCATCTAGTGTCAAAACTGTCTGGTGAACATGGAACAGCAGCAAAGTAAGGTACATACTTTTCAAGTGTATTTCATCTAGACCTGATGAAACCATATGATTTCACTTTAGCCCGAATCACACACACCTATCCAGAGAGCCAGGTCCTCCATCCACGGGGTGCTAGTCCCTTGGCCTCTCAGGGACAGTGCAGAGTTCACATTTCCAGCTTCTTGCTGTTGGAGCTTCCATTTCACTTCTTAGTCACATCTTATCACCGTCTTATAGCACTATTACAAAAACCTTCAATATCCTCTTAGTATCCTAACATCCTTCTTTCTATCATTCTTTTTTCCTCCTTGATCCTTCTGTTGCCTGCTTTCCATTTCTTTTAATTCATCATGCTTTCCCTGACTAGTATTCTGATTTTAACAGTGGGAATATCTTTTTTTTAAAACCTAGCAACAAAATGTCTTTTCTGAATGGGAACTGATATGAAGAACAATAGAATTCCATCTTATGTATCACAGTATATATTATCTTGGCACAATGAATATGAAATACTAAGTGAAATTCCTATTGTAAATTATGTAGCATTTTTAGGACTTTTCCCTGTGATTCACGTCTCTGGGTTTTAAAATGAGGGAAAGGGGCAATGTATTTTAAAAAATGAATGCATTTAGTCTGTGCAAGTTGTCAGTCAAAATATAGAACTAAACATAGACAGCCTTGGGCGTATCAGCGCCCTAATTGCAGAAAGTCTGGCTCATCACCAATGTTTTAACACTTGATTTATTTCCTGTTCAACTTGTTCAATAGAGCCAGAGTTCATCAGTTTTCCAAATGGGTGTTAAAAATATAAAGATCTAGCTTCATTAAGTGGAGGCTATACTTATTATGCACCAGTGACTTGTAAATTTTAGGAAAGGTTAGTAGAGTGAGCTTTCAGTGCATTGTGTACAAAACCACAGCTTTGACCTGGTGCTAATATGGCTAATAACTAATAAACATTGAAAGCCACAGTCGCTGGTAAAAATAGAGAGGTTTTATGAATTGAAATTTCCCCCAAACTAAATTTATTTATTAAAGACTATATAAACACATAGCATTTTCTTTTTCAAGTCTAACGTATTGTATTTTACTTCCAGAAAAGGTATTTAGAATTTTCCTAAAGAAAAAAAAAAGAACAACAACAAAAAAAAAGTCTATGAACCATTGGATATTTAGCGTACTGTGAGGTTGTTTTTTTTATTATAGTGCTTAGGATTTCAATAATTGCCTTTTTCTATAGTATAGCAGTGCATTTAATGTGATGTTTTGACACCATAAATAACAAACGGAGGACCAAACAAAGGAAGCTAATGTTGATTGGGATAGTTTTGGACTTCTACACAAGCACAAGAAAATCATAAAGCAGGGAGTTGCATCTTAATTTCCAAAATAAGTGAGAAAAAAAAAAAGAAAAAGAAACTTGAGCACCATTATCACTAACACTGGTTTTCATTACTGTTACATGTAAATGTAAATACCAAGAGATATCATCATCACTTTGCAGCAGAGCCATCATTAAGAGGGCAGCATTCCCATTCTTCGTTGAGAAAGAAGAAAACTCAGGTTGTGTTTGGGGAAGTTTTTCAGAAAAGCTGCATGTTTTCCACAGGAATAAATATTAATTTCATACCTCTGTGCCTCTACTTAGTGATTCAGCAGCCACCTCCAGGTTTCTTGTTTCTGGAGACCAGAACAGAAATATCATCTGGAAAACTGACTTCACTAGAAGCACCAAAATTGAAATCTACTATCTTCTATCTATGCCACCAATTGCAGAAAACATATGATTTAAATTAGGACAACTCCCATAAATTGACAAAGAATATTTTTTCACATGAAAATATTAGTATAATGAAAATTCCTGTGGGAAGATGCTATGTCACATCATATGAATATGATGAGTTAATTTTTTTATTACATAACTTCATGACATTCCACATTCTAATAGATCTTTGCTTTAAGAGTAAGCTGATTTTTCTCTGGCAAACTTGATTGTAAAAATAGATAACAGTGTTATATTCATTTCCTAGGGCAGTGATAACAAAGTACCACAAACTGGGTAGCTTTAAACAATAGAAATTTATTCCTTCGTAGTTATGGAGGCTGGAAGTCGGAGATCAAGGTGTCAGCAGGGCTGTGCTCTCCCTGAGAATTTAGGTAGAATCCTCCCTTCTCCCCAGCTTTCCATGGTAGCTGTCAGTCCTTGGTGTTGCTTGTCTTGCAGCTGCATCCCTTCAATCTCTTCCTCTGTGGACACATAGAATTCTCCCTGTGTGTTTCTGTCTTTACATGAAGTTTTCTTCTCTTGTAAGGACACCAACCATATTGGATTAGTGCCATCCTAATGACCTCATCTTACCTTGATTATATCTATAAAAACTCTATTTCAACATAAGGTCACATTTACAGGTTTCAGGGGTTAAAATTTCAACATACCTTTGGAGGAAACACAATTTAATCCATACAACTGTTTTGCCAAAGTATTTTCTAAATCAGAGCATTATTTAACTAAAACTTATTTTGTTTTGGCAAGTGATAAGAAATCTCACAGATGCATTGCTCCATCATCTTAGATTTGATGGGATGGATGGTGAGGATGAGGTTTGGTTCACTAACGAATTCTGATGTTTATGAGGAACAGGGTTGAAAAATCCTTCCTATAATAAAATTTCAGTTTTGTTTATTTTTCTGCTTTAATATTAACACATATTCTAGTAGGACATATTAAAAAATACATTTAGCAGGGCTTTTCAGTGCACTGCTTATTATCAACATAGGGTTTTATGATGGGTATCCATGGATAACTTATACAAAGCCTAAAATTTATATAACGTAGCTAAAGATGAAGAAGTCCCCGAAACTGAAAGTAGAGTCCAGAACTCATTTACATAGTTGAGAATATTAATTATACATTTTTCATTAAAAGCAAGAGCAAAGTTTTTCCCTCAGTAATTACTTCAGGGATAGAAGTGTTCATGGAGATTGAGTCCATATTAGTCTTCTAATAATGGTCATGGAATTGAACACCCTGGGTATCAGGTACTATCCCTCATGTTCATGGCCACTGATAATCTCAGCCAAACACTTGTAAATACGGAGTAAGTCTAGACCACTAGCAACAATATGTGAATAGATCAGCAAGAACTCATAACCTAAAATTTCAAGTTGAAGTAGATACTTATGGGCAAGTAATAATATTTGTAGGGATAGAACATTATTATTGTCATCATGTTAGTTATACTGGCTTTTCACCCTAAACCCTCATAATTCCAATTTTATGTAAGGCTAAACCATTTTAGTAGCATGTGCACAGTTTTAGTGATGTTTATTTACTTTAGCCCATGGACTAGATTGTAGTCATTTATTTTAATTTCAATTATGGTGGATTGTTACATTATATTATTATGGAAGGCAGCAGCAGCTCAAAGTTATGATTTTTGTTGAATAAATGAACAACTATTTGCCTTGAAGAACCCATTTGACATATTTTTGTCACAGGATTCAAAGAATCATAGAAACTCTCATTTGAATGAATCTTGAAAGTCAGTTAGTGTAAATTTTCAGCCAGATCTCCATAAACAAATAAATAAATTCAGTGCTTTCTTTCATTAATCTTGCTGGAGTTCAACCAGACTAAACCCAGGACTGAACCCTTTAGTACTAACATAAACATGAATGGGGTTATGATGGTTCAGCAGATTCTGGACAGCAGTGGGAGGTGAGGAAAAAGAGGAAGCAATAATGGAGGGAGCGCGCCAAGTGTGTGCAGCAGTACCGCCTCTATGAACTGGGATGCCATCAGGAGGAAAGAAATCTTCCCTTGTTATAATTAGTTACTATGCAGTTACTTCCAGAACATGAGTTAATTTCACTTAACCCTTACGGAATTTCACTACATTGATACTGGTAAGTAAAAGCAGTTCTGCTAATAGCTAAGTGATGAACAGAGAACTCAGAATTCAGATAGAAACCACACCTTACAAGACTGTACTATGATTTGCAAAATCGATAAAGGGCACCAAATAATGCTATGCAAGGCAAACTATCTGAGCTCAAACTCTTTTAATATAAGTTCATTCATACCTATCAGATCAAAAAACTATCGGAAACAGTAACTGCCCACAGAGTCACGTGGTTCCAGCAATTCCTCAGTTTTCAAATTCTGACTAGCCTTGCCATTTCAATGGTCCACCTAGTTACATG
>NC_133755.1:101812590-101829688 GCF_036562045.2 Rhinolophus sinicus
TGTCAAATAAAACATTACGGTCTGTCCTCATCCACCTTATTCACCGGATCTAGCACTGTGAGACATCTGACTCTTCCCCAAAGACAAAATGACCATGAAAGGTAAGTGTTTTGAATCTATTCAGGACATTGAGGCAGCCACAACAACACATCTAAAGACACTCATGAAAGAGGACTTCCAGAACTGCTTCAGAAAGTGGCAAGTACAATGGGATAATTGTGTTTGAAGAGAGGGGTAGTATTTTGAGGGGGATTAATGGCAATGTGACTTTTACTATAATATATATTTTTTTAATTTAAACATTCACCATATTGTTTGATTACACCTTGTATTCCCTATTATTTCAGTACCTACTAAACCGTGAAACAAGGTATACTTTGAACAGTTATGTGCCATTCAAATACTCGTGCTTTGTCTTCAGTTAGTGATAGAATAAAACATGTTCTGATTTGTGAATTTTATTTTCTTGTTACTTTTAAAAAGTTACACTTAGTATTAGAATATCCAATGATACATGCAATTTTGAAAAATATGAAACTTGCTTTAGGTGGGGTCTGTGCATAATGGAAATCTGGAAATGTATACAGAATACATGAACAAAGATTCTTGAATTTAGGGTTATACCCAAAATGGTACTTTACATCCAGTTTTTTTAGTGTATCTTATAATACATTTAAGATTTTCTTAACATTCTTTATATCCCTGGTCTAGAAGGATGTGTCATGGATGAATGAATTCTACCATTGCTCAATAGATAAATTCTTAAACTTCAAATAATTTATTTTCTAATATATAAATGTTTAAAGAAAAATACCATTCAATATACATAATATGATAAAAGAATTTTAAGCCTCTGGCACCACCAACTAATTGGAATATAAACACTTTGGTGTCCTACAGGAAATAATGGTGGTTATGGTTTGCATGACCATCAGAGTTATTAACCTATTGTATGTATGTATGTATTTGTGCATATTACATCTTGAATTTCTATCTAATAGATGTAACACTAAATATAGCTACAGCATCATTACTTTTAGCCAACTGACTCTTCATCCTTACTGAGTAATTGAAGAGAGATCATAGACAACCATTTTATTTCTCTAGTTAGTTATAGCACTGTTGTCTGAATACAATTTACATTCATCTGTTGCAAATAACACAAGGCAGTCACAGAATTTTTCATGCTGCAGGCACATTTTTCTTATTTATTGAAAGCATTGACAAAAAGTCCCACCTAATTTTATCTGAATAGATAGAAAGTAAAATATGAAAATTTTCATAAAATTAAAAAAATAATTAGGCTGCCTGAACTTCTTAACATTCTGTCGGATTTTCAGGTCCATTCAATGATACATGCATCTATCATATGGAAAAATATATGAAACTTGCCTTATACGGCAAGTGTACAAGACTACATGTAGTAAGTTTTCTGCACTGGCTACCAAAACATACATAGAGAGAAGAGGGTTCCAGAGTAGTTCAAATAACTACTTTGTGTCAGACAAAATGGTGACAAAAATGGGACCATGCTAGTTGATATTATTGAGCAGACACATAAGTTCCCTAATCATCTGTGATTCCATGTGATAGATAGTGCAAAGGAAACCTAGATTGAGAGTCAGAAGACGTCATTCCAGCTTTACTCCTCCTGAGTCAGAGGAACACTTAATTTTTCGTGAACCTCAGGATTATCAGTTTAAAAACTAAGGAACACAGTTTGACATAGATGGTTTATTAAGTGGCTCACAATCAATGTTTGTCATTCTAGGAAACTTCCCCAAGTTTAAAAATAATAAACAACAAAGTCTCAATATGTGTATAAATGGCTGAGGAAATGAATGATGGTCATTAAATTTGCAAAACATATTAATTGATTCATTGATAAGGCTGTAGCATATTCTGAATTGTCTTAGTACCTTAACTGTTCCTATTGGACTTTGTCTTAAAAGTGTTTTATATGTAATATATATATATATACACACATAATTATATATATATATGTAATGTATGTAATTGTGTACTGTGACTGACAGTATATTTAAGTCTATATTTTTGGAATCTAGAAATGCTGCCAATACAATAGTGTTTTATTCTAGGGGAGTAAACCAAATCCCTTCAAGGGTTTGGGAAAACATAATGTATATTCTGTGCTGAAATCATAAGTCCTTGTGTTTCTACATTACCCTTTACTGTTTGAGCGTTGTCATATTCGCTATCTTATTGATTCTAACAATGGCCGTGTGGGATGGCTCCAGCTTGTGGCAATATCTCTATGCCATGGGAGAGAGAAATGCACAACTGTGATTAAAGAGTTATGCCCCAGGTTCACATACCACAATTGATTAGTAAAATACCCCTGGCACTCAAAAACTCTTTTTATACTTCACTGCTACTGCAATTAAAACACATTAATAAGAAACATTTCATATAGAATTACCGTGTCGGCATGAGAAGAGTGTTTTTAAGGAAACTTCTGCAACTGATACAGCCTGAAGTTGTCATCTCCATCTGCATTAGTCAAAATGTCAGCAATAGATTTTGGCTGTATCTCTATAGACTTAAAAGTTCCAGAATTCAAATAATAAATGTTAAGCTTTTCTTGCTTTCCTAATTAAATTAGCAAATTTAAAAAATCTGATGACAGTAAAATCTGTGATATTGAAGACAACATCCTAGCAAAAAAAGAATTCCAGTTGGAGACCCTGCCTAACGCACTTTGCATCCCTTTGCTTTGCTTATTGTGGACGCTCAAGATTTGAAAGGAGGGATGGAAGATAGAAAGAGGGAGAGAGACTGAAAGATAGTGGATGAAAGGAAGGAAAAAGTGAACTGAAGATATGTAAATTTTCTATCAACATATCATATATTTTAAAAATTTGCATTTCAGTAAACCTGATAAGTAAATATGATTCAAGTTTATGAGTAAACATAAAATAGAATTGTACTTTCTCTTAAATTATCTTTTTTCAAAAAAGATGCCTTTGCATTAAGAGTTAATCAACTTGACTTCTTTTCAATATGTCCTTCCTAAGGAGAAGAATTGCATGGTAAATGCTTCTAAAATTACAAGAAGGCAGCCTAGTCCCTACCTTGATTCTCATCCTAAGGATGTTGACACAGTGACACCTTCTAGAGTAACAAACATAAAAACTGCAAATAAAATAGATGCCCTTAAACTAAAAGGAATGAACTTTTGAGAATATCCTTTACTGCAATTAGGATAAAGAAAAGTAAATTGAAATCAGAACTACCAAAGGTGGAAAAACTCATCTTTTCTGCTGTTAATGAGTTTTACAATGTCAAATGATTACATTTGCATGTTCACTTCATTATGTAGTTTCATTGTATCTTATATTTCTTATGCTGATTGAACTCATATTTTTGTTTTCAAATAACAAGAATGAAAAAATATTTTGGTTCCAAAAATGAGGAAAATACATTTGGCCTCACAAAATAGTTCTCTTTGAGTAATTCTAGCTTAGGAACATTTCTTTTTTCAAAGATAATTAATGTTTAGTAATATGTACAAAAATAATATGACTGGTTAAAAAAAAGCAAAACAGAAATACTCCTGAGGTTAATGGAAGTATAGGTGAAGGCTGTTTGCATGGAAAACGAAAGTAAAATAATTTTTCATTTAGAAAATCTACCAACAGATATAGATCAAGTCATCAGTATTTATCAGATGTTTGTCCATTTCTGTTTTATGTCCATGTGTAGTCTTCTGCTGAATTCTGGTTGTTGTATAGAAATACTGTAACAGTCATTTTTAAAAAAAGTTTTAAATGAGGGGAAGAGGAAAAGAGGGAGGTGGGAGAGAAAGAGAAATGGAGGGAAGAAGGAAAGAATGGAAGGGGAGAGAGAGAGGGCGCCTTTTTAAAGAAATTGAGAGTTGCTCAGGGATATTATGCTCTTTCTATTGGTATTTTCAAAGAGCCCCAGAAATGTATTTTACTGGAGAGAAACTGGGCACAAATTCAGTGTAACCATAGTATTTTTCATACCAAAATGTGTGGAGCTTTCTTGCCCTTGGAAGAGCTTTTCAACTCATTAAAGCCTGTCTTGTCCAACTCCCCAGAATGATGAATGATGGAGAACTATATGCTGGGGTTTCGTTTAATTTGTATCTGGAAGGAATGTTATAGCTCATGACCAAATGTCTTCCAAATAAACACCATGTTGATTGATGTGATCCATCATAAGACAGAAGGTTTTTTGAATTGGGAATATATGATAGAAACTGAACATATGGTACTATATAGGAAAAGCAGCTCTTCCAGAATGTGTGAATGAAATAGCATTTTCAAAGCTATTTCAAAAATATTACATTTTGGAGATGTTAGCAATCGCCTGGCCTAGAATTTAATCAACAGCAAGAGCTTTTAAAAGACTCTGGGACAAAGAATGTAGGTAATGTGAAAAATGTCACTCAAGCCAGAAAGCATTACTAACAAATTGTCATGGCTCTGTGCTACAGGCATCACTCATACCAATGTCAATAATAGCTCCACAAATTGTAATTTCATAGATATGCGAAGATATCTAACGTAAACAGCCTGCTCATTTTGTCGTTTATACATCTATTCTGGTAGATCCACTGAAATATTTAAAAAGAGAAGCTGCTTTATAGGAAAGTAGCAACAAACAAGAAATTATCAAATTGTGATAAGTATGTATAATTGAGAGTCAGCATAAATTGCGTATGTCTGATTTAGGCATTTATAATTTATTAAGATGTTTATAAAATTTAATTTCAAGTTACTGTTTACTAATTTTAAATTATTGATTTCAATGACGTTTTTAAAGATAAATATATGGAACATCAATCTGATATTCAAAAGCATTTATGAATTATATTATTTGCTATAAGACTTAAAGCAAGAATAGTTAGTATTCAATCATAAAAGCCCCATTTAGACATAAAAGGCTTTGAGACTCCCACCCCACAGGTCTCTAGATTCCAAATACACCAAAGATCAGTAACAGCCAGATCATGACGGCTGTTCAATCACTTATCTTTCTCCATTTGGACCATTCGTAAGAACTTTAGGTATCAGTCAGCTGCCCCTAATGCCAAACAAAGTGTGAGTTGCCAAGCATGCCACTTCACACTTTCAAATAGGCTTTTATAGTCATTTTCTACTGTGCTCCTCCCAGCAACCCTTTGAGATAGTGTTCTGATCATCTGGTTTAAGGAAAATAAAACCAGGGCTTTCCCAAGGCAGAAATGGCAGCTGAATTCAGATTTTCTGATGTCAAGTGGCAGCCTTTATTTACTGTATCATATTTTAATACTTTTGAAGCTATTTGAGGAGTTGATACACACACACGAGATGAGGGAAGAGACTTTTAAATAAGACAATATGCAGATCACACTCAAAATCATGATTTAAGTGGCTTTATTTCTAAAACCAGCCCTGAGTGAAACATCTATTGATTATAATGTTTAGAAATTATTTAGAACACTCAATACTTCCCCACTTTATTAGTGTACAAATATCTTCATATAATGCATTATTATACCTAATTATGCTTGGAGTATGTTTACAGTTTATTATGGGTAAAAATTAACCTTGGAAATTGTTATGGAAAATTATTATGTAATTAAATTATTTCTTAATTTATTCTATATTGGCATATTTTGAATAACTAGATAATTTCATTTGTTTGCCAATAAGGGACTTTTTTTGTTAATTATATTATCACTCTAAGATTGAAGAAGATATTTGAGAAATTATACTTAAATCTATTGACCATGTTATGTACTTTTAATGTGCACTGAACATATTAACCACATTCATAAAAATACAGGAAGCTCCCAAGTTTTAATTAAGTTATATTATAAAGTTCCTTGTATTAAGCAGTTGCTTAGAATTCAATTTTTCACTGTAAAAGGATGTTGCAAATGTTTACTAGTATCTCAGGATATCCTTCAAAAGTCCCTTTGAATCACAGGACAACTGAATGAAACACAGAAATAAATACAATAATTGGTAGAAACCTATAATATTTTAAAAATTAAAACTAAAAGTACATTATAAGCTCTAAGGTGTATATAACACACATGCGCACACACACACACATTTTTCTTTTTGTTGCCTTCAGGAATTGTGCATTTGGCAATAAATTAAGTATAAATAGGTATGTTACTTTTTCTACTTTTCTATTTGTGTTTTTTAGTCTATAATATAATAAAATATTAATAACAAGCTAGTCATTCAATAAACTTCCAGAATTAAAACAGGAAAAAGATGTTGCTAAATGTCCTGTAAATCTAAGAATTACTTTGGTATAAAAACTGCTGACCATGTCTTACCAAGGCTTAAGAAGCTTAATGACAAATTTACCAAGGAGATCAAATATATGGTGCTGGAAGGAGACTTGACTTTGGGTGTTGAACACGTAAGGCAATATATAGATAATGCAGTACAGAATTGTACACTTGAAACCTATATAGTTTTATTAACCAATGCTGCCCCCAATAAATAAAAAAAGAGAGAGAAATCACTGAGCCTCTGACTTGTCGTTGTGTTCAGTACATTTTAAAGTATAAATTTGGGGGGAAAAAAATAAGTCTCTGGTCTATCTACAGCTTTTCCCAAATACTCAAATGTATATTTTTCACATTTTTATGTCTCTGCAAAAGAGTCAAGCATTTAGCCAGAAGCATTGTTTTTTCCTTTAGTGGTATATAAAATAATGAACTATCTTAAAAACATCTAAATAAATAAATTGTTTTAATAAATAAAATGTTATCAAGTGTCCAAATTATCCATATCCCTAATATTATTTTGTTATTATGACTAGTAACAAGCCTTTAGAGTATATCATTACCAATAAACAAGCATATATTTCAACTTCTACTTTACCCTTTGGCTCAGAGGGAGAATGGCAAGCAAACTTTAACTGGGAAATAGGCCATAACATTAGACTATAAGTGGGAAGCCAGGACCAAGTTAAAACAGACAGACTTAGAAGAGACAGGTAGACTGCCAGCCTCTTTGTCAATGAGAAGAGAGAGGGAAAGAAACTAAGAGCTTCAAAAAATAAATTCTGTACCCGGTGCAGAAATGCACAATTCAAGAATAAATGGAGATTTCAACATTCATCTCTCTCCATCGCTTTAGAGAAAATTATAGATAGGCTTGCAAAATTTTGTATTGCTCACCAATTATTCCTTCCAACTTCCTTTCAGTGAGTTGAGGAAGGATACATTTGGAGAAGACTTGGATAGGTGTTAGAGAAAATCTTTAAAAACAACTCCTGAGTTTTTAGCTCTCAATATATCATTCCTGTACTTCACTCTGGACTTGCCTGAAACAGGAAAAGATAACAAAAACTAACCACTCAAAATCTGACTAGGGTGAGGGTGAGTCCACCTTCTTCTATCCTAAGAATTGGCTCCACTAATATCATACATAGTTGAACTTCTTGTATTATCCACTTCAAAAGTTTAATTAGAGAAGACATGAAAAGTGTGGTTTCACATTGTAAATATTCCATATTTCTTTGCTTTCAAGTTCCTCAAGATGTTATCTATATGCCACATGAACTTGTCTATTTTTTTTTTCAATTTATTTCAGAGTAGATGCAGAGTAGAAGTTAAATTAAGTAGGAATTATAGGAAATCCCGTTGCAGTTTTTCTGGAACATTTGTGTGTGAGCATAGGAAATAAGAGATAAAAGCAGATTTTGAAATGTGGCTCCTAATCTCCATGTTGCTTTCCAGCTGGACTCATCCAGTACAGGACCTTTTATTCACTTACTCTGGATGCACTGTCTGTAAGTTCCCAGACTATGGGTCCAATATTTGCCCTGGCCATTTTTACTGCACGAAAGACTGAATATCACATATGACTCTAGTTTTAAATTGATACATTGCTATGGGCCCTTAGAAAATGATTTGGTACATGAGTTTATGGGGACTACTTTATACTTCATGCCTTAACTATAATGTAACTATGCAACTTTCTTTTCCACAGTGCCTAATAGACATGTAGATAAATATTTTTGATAAATAATATCATTATATGATTACTATATTTTATTAGATCCTTTTGATTTCTGAGCTTCGGGATTTATGTTTCTTGATTTAGTTTATTTTTCTAAGTAAAGTCAGTAATAAAGACAACTACTTAAAATCCTCAATCTTATATCATGGGTCTCATACTGTGTTTCCCCAAAAATAAGACCTACCCTGAAAATAAGCCCCAGTTAAGATCGTCAGCCAGACGGATGGATGATTTAGCACATTATGACGAAGTTCCAAAAGAAGATGAGATGACTTTATTTGAATAAATGTAGGTTGTTGTACAAGAAAAAATAAGACATCCCCTGAAAATACACCCTAATGCATCTTTTGGAGCAAAAATTAATATAAGACCCAGTCTTATTTTCAGGAAAACACAGTAGGTAGGCAAGGAAGATCAGTGTGATAAATGCTGTAGCAGAGGCTCATCAAAGGGCAGGCAAGGGACAGAATAGAAGAGACGGATGTACTGAAATGTGGAAATGGTTACCTCCCAGCCCCCTGGGGGATACAGACAAGGTACCCAGAAGAGAGAAACTTTGAAGAATTAATAATACTGTTAGTGACTTAATTATCAGTTATGGTGAACTCTTGATGTTGTATCAAATGTTAAGTTAATGATGAAATGAAAGAAAACTGATAACAAATATACAAATAACTAAAGATAATTTATAACACCCCACCCCCCATACCCAGCCTCTAACCCTTTTTGATCATCTGAAAGTAACATTCAGGTCTTAATTCTGAAGTTACCGCTTCGGGAAACTTTAGTTGATACCTGAATCTAAATGTGATTCTCTTTTTATACTCTCTTAAGAAACCCTGCGTTTTTCCTTTATAACCTGTATCAAAATTTGTAAACTAAAGGTTGCCTATGTGCTTATTTATGCACTGCATCCTCACTAGATCCAGGATCAGATTGTCAAATTGGATCCATTGGTCAGAGTCTGTACCTAGCATGAAGGATACAGGCAATCCAGAGGCTCTGGCAAAGGACAGAGAGTTCTGAGAAATAAAAAGCATCTCCAGGCTCTTCCTTCCTGCATCAGACATATCCCAGAATAATCATGATCTCTCTGAGTGAGGTCCTTATGATTTCCTTACAGAACAAGGAGCATTAATTTACACAATACCTCCATTGTATATTAGCTGTGGGCTGAACTGTGTACCCTCAAACTCCATATGTTGAAGCCCGAAGCCCCAAAGTGATGGTATTTGGAGAAGGTGCCTTTGGGAGGTAATTAGCGTTAGATGAAGTCATGAGAGTGGGACCCTCATGATGGGATGAGTGCCATTGTAAGCACCTGTTGATACAACAGAGTTCGCTCTCTTTCTCTCTGCCCTGTGAGCATACAGTGAGAAAGTACCATGTGTAATCCAGAAAGCGAGCTCTCACCAAAACCCCTCCACGCTGGCACCCTGATCCCAGGCTTCTCCAGGATCTGAAGAGAGCTATGAGAAAATAAATTTCTGTTGTTTACGCCACCCAGTGGATGGTATTTTGTTATGGCATCCTGAGCAGACTAAGACAATATCCCAGAGAGTTGTCCAAGTTACGTGCACCCTCCAAGGAACCGTGCCTCACAAATCCATAGATTGTGGATATACTGACCGTATGGAGTTCTTGCACTTTCGATAGAGCAGGTGTCTTCCTCCTAGCAAGTGTCATGTGTCTGCTTACCTGGAGGTCCAGGAGTTAAAAAAAAAAATACACTGGGTTTCTTTTTCTTCTCTCTTCCCAGGGATGGTCACCCACACTCCCACTCCCACAGACGGAGCGAAGGGAGCATAGGCAGGCTATTTCACAATTTCCTCCCAGCTTGATGAGGACAGGGACCTTGTGCATTTTGTTTACCAGTGTTTTCCCAGCACTTTGCAGAGTTGGAATAACACAGAACTACAGCTGGCTCAGAGCTATTGAAAAAATGGGTGAAGTAATGATGCATATTAACTGCTGTGTAAAACTATAAATTATATTTGTTTGTTCTCAATATGTTTCTGTGAAGCCCCAAAAAGTACACTCTACTTCCAGTACTTAGTGATTGAATTCATCATTGAACTGACTGTCTATTTTTCTAATGAAGTAAACAGTTGGCTTAATTTTATGTAGTCCCAACTATTTCCTTAAAGAAATTATGTTGTTGCAGACATAGGGTAATTGAAGAAGGAAAGAACACAGGTTTTGGTGCCTTCTGTGTCGTAGTCAATTTTTATATATCATTTTCTGATGGGTTCACTTTTAATATTACTTTGGGTTCTGTGAGTCATGCTTAGAAAATTATGGGAGTACTCTGCTTTAAAAAAAATTGTTAAATTTTCTTAAGGTTTTGTTAAAAAAAAAAGTAGAAAATTTCTCCTCAAAGAACCATTGAATTTTATGCAAATAAAAATGTTCACAGAAAATAGGAAACAATCAATTGTCTAATTATTTTGAAAATTGACATGACTTTCTGTAAAGGCCAGAAAGGTCAGATATATAACTAATTAAGGAATACTGCATGAGTCTGTTGCCAGCATTGATCAGATGGCACACCCAGAGGCAATTCAAGAGAATGCAATGAAGGGACCACTTTAACTAGGGATGGTAAAACAGCCAGCAGCTAATAACAGCAGGGAGCCTTTAAAACTCTGCTCTGGTAACCACAATGCTATTGTACTATATACAGCTGTGAGTTTGGTTTTTGTTTGTTTATTCATTTGTTGCTTTTTTATTTTATATCCAACATATGATAAAGGGAGTCGAATACATGGTGATGGAAAGAGACTAGACTTCAGGTAGTGAGCACAAAATAAGACTCTACAGATGTCATATTGTAAAGTTGTGCACCTGAAATTCATATATTGTCATTAATCAGTGGTGCACCCAATAAATTTAATTTTTAAAAAACCTGCCCTGAAGGGACAAACAGAAAGGCATTCTTACAGAATCTGTGACAGCAGTAACACAGTGGGAAACGGGCCACTCTACAGGAGCTACTATCAAGCCTTGGTCCAGGAAAAGAGAGCATTTCTTTCTCTTCCTGTCCTTTGATTTCTTGCTAGTGCCCCCTGCCTCCCCTTGGCCTAACCCAAAAGAAAGCCAGGTGGCAAGAGAGCCTGAGTGATGCAACCTGCAGAGGTTAGCCTCCTGGGGCACAAAGTGTAGTGGGTAAGGCCAAATAATAGATATAGGAAGACCAACAGAAAATAACCATCAGAAAATCCCTAAAAATGCCACAATTCTTTATATGAAGATCAGGGCCAAGGTCTGAAAATAAGTTAGGAACATTTGGAAAATAAGCAGAATATATTTAGAAAAAAATCCTTTCTTTTATCATTTGCAACCCAGATGTATTCTGACATTGTTTTGTCTGGTAAAGGATTTCCTATCTCCTATTTTTGGAGTGAGAGAGATCTTTTAAGTGGTGACATCCTAATCTAGCACTGTTTCTTTAAAATGTTGTTTACAATTGATTTTATAGTGAATACGTACATTATTTGGCTGCTGTGGCTCTAAAAAATTTTATGGATACTGATTTATTAATACTCAGTCATATGAAGTGGACTCCATTGTCATTATCCTAATTCAGTATCTGAGGAAACTGACACCCAGAGAAGTGAAGTGGCTTTTCCTAGTTCACACAGACAATAGAGGGTGGAGCCGCCACCTTTACCAGGGTCTAGGGCTGCAGTGTATTTACTCTTAGCTGCCATAATATACCACCTTTTTTATGGGGACTTGTTACGTGACCACATCCCCAGTACAGATAAATTTTCAATTGTGATCATGTCAACAGATCAGACAGTGGTTTTTTTGCCCATGAATTTTCACATTCCTCTCAACTATATTTACTTGTTTGTAAAATGTGTAGAGAGGATCCATCGTCTCCTCACAGTCAAACCTATTGCAAAAACTGTTTGAGATAATTATGATGTAAGTGCACACAGATTGGTGTACTGTTTGTCAGAACTAGAAATTTAGAGGCACATTAGAGGATTAAGTGTAATTTGATACAGAATTATGGCAGCTACCATTGTGACCAAATCCAGTAGGTATATTGTCAATCCCAAAGACTCCAAATGTCTTTCTCAATATGGAATGCTATTTTAAGCTGATAATTCATTTATTTTCATAAGAAAGAAAATGTACGCATTGTCAGATGAGAATTCTTTAACAAATAAATTTTGAAGACCTCAGTGACATTTTATAAAAATATTCTTTTAACGTAAATGAATTCCATTTCACAATCTAAATTACATCATTTTCCACATGCTTTTGGCTGATTAAATAATTTATCCCTTAATTTCAACTAAAATAAAATGAGTATTTAAATCAATACTGAATTAAATTTGTAATAAAAAGATGAAGCTCTATGAAAATTATCGAGATAAGAGCTATGAAATTATAGATTTAAAACCACCTACCGTAATAAATCTACCCAATTTTAATATTAGTAAAGTGAACAATCAGCCATTTGAATGACATGGGTATGATTACTGCACTACTCTAATTTTAAAATAGTGTAGTACATTTTATTTTCAGGAATTTAGTAAAGGTCTGGCTTTTTTACATCAGAAGTCATTTGCAGATAATCTAGCAACTGAATCTGAATGACATCATAGAATCACCTAAAACACAAATGATTTGAATGTCTTATTATTAAAACTTAAAATCAAGCCTCCTTCCCAGTTATGTGTGTTGTGTAGATTTTCAGGATACCTTAATTTTTCAGAGGCATTTGAAATTGGAAGTTCTAAAATTCATGTCTTCCAGTGCTCAGATTCTAGTACAAAGTAGAGTCCTGTGCTTTCAGTAGATGTTGACTACACGAGATGAATAAAAACAGGAGCACAGGCTTTAGTCCATTCAGAGCTTTTTGGCTGTAAACCTAGGTGTTTGGAGTTTTTAAAATACTCTTGGAACTTTTAAAGTCACACATCTCTCATATTATTAAAATAAGGAGGAAAAAAGCTGTCTTTCAGGAGAATTCCAAAAATAAAACAAAATGCAAATTAAGAAAGGATCAATAGTAAACATTTCTACATGATTTAACTTGGATTACATATCTGATATTTTGGAGCATATTATTTCAGGCACTATTTCTTCATTAGAGACCCATATACATGTTTTACTGGCTCCTACTTTCTTGGTTTTAATTTTGTAAGCTCCAGATTTTATAGTAGCCACACATTTTTGAAAACTGTAAATTTGAGCAAGTTTTATTTGCAACACAGTCATCCAAAACACACATAAATATTCAGGTGGCAAACTATGTTATGAGGGAGACTATTCATAGATACTTCCTGATAGGAAAATGAATAATGGAAAACCATTGTAATGCAATAACCCTATTGATAAATAGATTCATTACACTAGTTTGCTTATAATGTGCATCACGTTCTGAGAGAAATAACCCATGTTAGGGCAACATTCTGGAAGAGATACTCTGATTTTGAGTTTTCTCACTTGGACCATTGGACTGTTATCTGTAGCCATCAAATAACTTCTACCCAATCTCTCCATCTAGAAAAGGCTTCACTTTTAAATGAGAATTTAATGAAGAATAGCAAAGATATGTTGCAAAACACTGAACCCACATGCTTTATCAGAACAAATGTATTTAAAATATGTTTAGCTTACTATAAAATATTATATACAACTATACAACTCTTGTGAAAGATTCCAATATAAACCTCTAATGTTTCCTGCCTAAAGAGCTGGAAATCTTAGTGAGAGCTATGGGATGGTGGCAATGTGATATATGTCTCACCAGTCCCAACTTCTTGACCATGGCAGACATGAGTGATCCATTCTCATGGTCCCGTTACTGCTGCATCAGAGGCTTAGAATCTACCTCAACTCTAACTTATCAGTTAAAATCACCACAGCTTTCACCATTCAGCATGTATATGTTAACCTCGGCATCATGTCAGGCACTGGAGTTACAACAGTGAAAAAATAAAATAAGTGGGAATGATGCCTGTCCGCATACAGCTGACCAACTGTTGGAATACAGAATTGCAAAAACAGTTAATTACAGTCAACTGTTTCAAGGATTGCAATGGAAATAATACAAGCAATAATGGATACAGAGAAAAGAGATAATAATCTCTGTGTATGGAGGCTGGGAAAGAGAGAATATTGTAGGTTGGAAGAAAAGACCATGTCATAGTTTGGAAGATGAAGTTAGAGTCTGTGAGGCAGAGATTCCCTCTGTAAACCACAGTGCTGACCTGGTACACTCAGAACTGAACATAAAAGCATGAAGTATGGAGTGGAAATAGGTTAGCTTGGAGAGTTCATCTGGTGGCACATAATTCTGATTTAAGACGTTTTTAGGATATTTTAAAATGTTAGACATTTATTCTAAGAATAACAGAAAAACATTACAGGGTTTTAAATATTTTAGAAAGAGACTTCTGAGTTTTGCATGGAGAACTGGTGAATGGGTGGGGGGAAACCATGTTAGGAGGCTGAAGCACTGATCAAAGTGAAAGAAAATGTGATCTAATAGAAGGACTGTGGTACTGGTGATGAAGGGAAGTATATTTATGAGACATTTAGAGGATGCATTTGACAGGACTCAGTGGTCAACTGGATGTGGGAAAACAGGAGAGAGAGTTCAAGGATGATGGCCAGCTTTCTGATTTGGGAAACCAGGTAAATGTTGGTATCATTTACTGGCATATACTGACTATACATGGTAAAAAGCCAATATGGGGAAAGAAGACGAACTCAGTTTTAGATGGACTGATTTTGAAGAGCCTATATGTCAGCCAAAAAAAAATAACTCATCGGCAATGGGAAATATAGATCTCAAATTCATCAGAAAAAGCTAAGTTGTATGATACAATTAGGTTTTATTCATAGAGATTGTTCCTGAAGCCATTTGCATTAATGAGGTCATTTGGGGTTGAGACTATTTTAAGAAAAGAGAAAACAAGGAAGAACCTCAAATAATAAAAACATTCAAGGGAATTCATGAAAATTCTTTGGAAAAGTTCACGCATGGGCCAGCTGTGTCTTTTGACTACATAAAAGAAGAAAGTTTTATCTGGGGAGAGCATCCTAGTAGATTAAAGCCTTAGACTACTCTAGGCAACTGTAAAATCTGGACTTTGCTAAATTGAATTTTTACTCTACCAGGAATCCCCTTCCTTGGTCCCTAGGTGTGGCACAGTGTTGTTCTGGGATTATATAAAGATGAAGAAATTGCTCTGAATGGGAGAAACAAAAAAAACAGACAAAAAACTGTAGTGATATGATACCTGCCATTAATGGAAGCAGTGTATAGGACATCTGAAACCTAGCTAAATGGAATTCAACTTTCCAAGACGTTTAAGTGGGAAAAATTCAATGCAGTAGTAAAATGAGCTTCCAACTCCCATCGCTGTAGCAATCTGTAGAGGGATAATAGGAACATAATCAAGGAGAGGTGGGAAGAGTAAGCATGTCAATAAAATTTTCACCTTCAATTCAGAGATAGTTGATCTTAGAACTGCCCTCTTAACTTTTGTATTCTGTCAGCATTTTAGGTCATGGAAATCTATCCATTGAAAAAGTTTCCAGCTAGATTGGGCTGAGTCCTCATTCATATACTTTATTAATGAGACAATATAATTACGCACATTATACCAATAAAGTAATGCAGTTATTCTCAAATTTTAACCCCAAAAAAAAGAATCATCCTGGGAGTTTATTAAAAATGCCTTTTTTAAGTCCTAAATCTAGACTTTCTGATTTAAGAGGTCTTGTTAGGGCTTATGTTTTCATATTGTTTAAAAAGTGCCCCAGTTGATTCTGACAGTGGTTGTCTGCAAACTACATTTGAAAACCCCTGACGTAGGGGAAAATTGAAAGCCAAATATTCTAAGATAGAGTGATTCAAGTTAGTGAGGAGTGAACTTGTTTAATTAAGGAAATACAGAGGTATCTAATAGTGATGAATCTTAGGAATCCAAGGGAAAATAAATAATAGGTTTAAATTCAGATTCAGTCAGCTTAAGTAGTCCATATAGATGTGCCAATTCTGAGTAAAATTCTCCTAATACGATCATTAGGAAGCTATTCATTCCCATAAGGGTTGATATTACAAACTTGAAAGGAAGGGTTAGCAGATAAATATGGCTGTCGGGGTAGCACTTTGCTTTCCTCGGTTATCTAATGTTTACTGCCATTTAATTTATCTCCAAAAAAACTGTTATCAAAACCCACAGCTCTATTAAATGTGTCACACATGCACAGAAGAACTGACAAGATATGAGATCTTTTCTGCATGAATGGGTTGTAAAAGTTTGTGATAACACAAATTTCTATCAAAACAGTTGCAAATGTGACTGCCAGAGAGTTCCTAAAGGCAAAAATTATTCTAGACAGGATGCATGGATTGGTTTGACCCTATAAATAATCCACCTTTCATCAAACGTAAATTGATTTTCCAGAACTAAACTCTCCCCAAGATCCAAATTCTTGCTTAAAATCACTAAAACAGAATTTCTGTTCTATAGCCTCAGACCCTGTCAAACCTATCTCTGGTCTACTATTCTTCATCTTCCCTATAATATGTCTGTTCTCTCATTGCTCAAGCAAAAACTGTAATCATCCTGTATTTCCCTTTTTTTCACTTCACATATCAAATCTGTCAGAAAGTTATGTTGATTACACTTACTAAACACATACTGAACATCCCTTCCAAGTGAGACCCAATCTGAGCCATCATCACTCTTGCCCAGAATTCTGTGAAACTCTTCTAATGGCTTTCACTCCATTAAGCCTCCTCTAATAATTCATTCTTCCTAACAGAAGGGATTATCCTTCTCAAATATAAATCAGGTATCACTCAACCATTTACAACTTTTCAATGCCTTCCCATTGCAATTTGACAAAGCAAACAAACAAACAAAACACTGCAATCTCTTCTTGTTGCGACCTGCACAACACAAGCTGTGGGAAGGTGAGGGAGGCAGCGAGGGTTAAACTATCATAAAGAGACAGAGACTCAAATACAGTTAAATCACAGAGGACCGAGGGACTTGCAGCCTCAAGGGACTGGAGTCCCCAATCGGTCATCGTGGGTATTTATTGAT
>NC_133755.1:101829788-101954677 GCF_036562045.2 Rhinolophus sinicus
TGAAAAACTGAGAAACTGGGCTTCACTAAAATTAAAACATTTTGCTGTGCAAAAGACTGTTAAGAGGATGAAAAGATAAGGCACAGAGTGGGAGGAAATATTTGCAAACCACATAACTAACAATGAGCTAGTATCTGGAATACATAAAAAGAAATCTCAAAACTCAACCATAAAAAAACCAAATAATTAAATGCTCAAAAGATGGCCCATTTAATGGGCAAAGACATGAAGAGAAATTTCGTGGAAGAAGATAGACAACTGGCAAATAAACACATGAAAAGATGCTCAACAGTTTTCTCTGCTAGGGAAACACAAACTAAAATCACAATGAAATAGACTACATAGAATGGTTAAAATACAATGACAACACCAAATGCTGGTAGGGATACAGAGAGAAACTGGATCACTTAGACATTGGTAGTGAGAATATAAAATGGTATAGCCACTCTGAAAACAATTTGGCAGTTTCTTTGAAAAATAAACATGCAACTACCATATGACCCACTCCTGGGCACTTACCAAGAGAAATGAAAGCTTATGTTTACACAAAACCCTGGATGTACACGAAGGTTTATAACAGCTTAATTCACAAGAATCCCAAACTGGAAATAATCCAGGTGTCTTTCAACAGATGAACAGTTAAAGTAACTGTGATACATCCATACCATAGAGTACTACTCGGCAATAAAATGAACTAACAATTGATACACACAATAGCCTGGATGAATCTCCAGAAAATTATGAGTGATCAGACCCATTCCCAAAAGGTTACATACTCATACTGTCTGATTCCTTTCTCAAAATGGCAAAATTATAGAAATGGAGAGCAGATTAGTGGTTGTTCAAAGAGGTTAAAGAGAAGGTAGGGGCACGAGGAAAAGGTGAGGCTACAAAAGGGCAACATGAGGGGTCCTTGTGGTGAAGGAAATGCTGTGTATCTTGACTGCATCAATGTCAGTCCTGGTTGTTGACACTGTACTACAGTTTTGCAAGATGTTAACATTGAAGGGAACAGGATACAAAGGACATGGGTTCTCTCGGTATTTTTCAGAACTGTATGCGAATTTACAATTATGTCAAGATAAAATATTTAATTTAAAAAAAGAATGAGTAAACCTTTCTCTTAAATTTCCATGACTTCTTAATGACATTCCTTTTTGTGTAAGTCATCAACTTACCGGTAACTATAGCTTAAAAATCGTCACAAATAGTTCACTAGCACTCATGATAAGGAATGGGCATGTATAGTGAAGACATAAAAAAAAAAAAAAAAAAAATCAAATCTGGCATAATAGCACTATTTTCTTTCCATGTCTCTTCAAAATAAACTTTTGAGAATTCTGACAGAATCTATAACCAATCTTCCATGCATAATGGAAAATATAACTATTTATTACATTTTTCAGACAAATAATTGGTACTGTCACATTTTTAAGAAAAGTCATATTAGTAACATACCCATATTGCTGCCAGAGTGTCCCTAGAAACATATATATACAGAGCTTCCCTTTGTAGCTTCTGGAATTGATTGAATATGACCTCATAAACATCAAGCAAGGCAATGCCGATGAGATTATAAATCATTTGTCGCAACTCCTTGTCTCTCATACTTTGACATTCTTGGTATCCAATAACCACCTTCATTACAAGAGAGAGTACAACATGTGAATTTCTCACTGACAGTAAATGGTATACTTCTATGTATACAACAAATCATTTCAACTTGCTAAGTGTATTATTTAAAGCTTACATTATGTTATGTCATATTATGACAAAATATGTCAAAATATCGTATATAATAATTGTGTAACAGCTGAAAAATTCCAGAGTCAACAAAAACTTATGTCAAGTGACATGGACTCACTGTGAAGAATTAAATGCATCAAGGTTAACATCATGTCATGGGTTTAAATTAGCCCTCTTGTTAAATAACTGGACTTATTTTGTTGATTTTCTAACTTTGACACAACCAATGAGAACTTAAGAAGCATTTATTCCTACTTTCTATTCTACATTCCCTTTAATAGACATTTGTATCTGATACTTAATATTTTCCTTTCAAGAATCTTTGCAATTAAAACAAACAAAATCAATATAACATAATCCACCATTTTTGTATCTTTATGACTGGAAAAGGCTAAATCTACTCATAAGGTAATATATTGCTCAATATTGAAACTTATTATTTCATATTCTATTTTTATGAACTGAATATGGCATAATATTGATTACTTATTAGTTTTCAATATTAGTTTTTTTCTATATACTACCTTCAACTCCTGCTTTATAATTTTGAATTTTAGTTAAAATTTTGATTTTTGACCCTTATGAAAATGTAATCACTTGAAATTTTGTGGAAAGACATGTACTAACACTACTTAATTTACTGCAATATATGGTTTCAAGACCGTTTCTTACCTTAACGAACAACAGCTTCCAGGGAAAAATATATACAAATCATATATCTGATAAGGGCTTAATATCCAAAATATATAAAGAACTCATAACTCAATAGAATAAAAATAAATGATCCAATTAATAAATGGGCAAAGAACCTGAATAGACATTTTCCCAAAGAAGATAGATATGATGCTCAACATTTATTACCTTATGAGTAGATTTAGCCTTTCTCTAAGTTATTAGAGAAATGCAAATTTAAGCCACAATGAGACATCACATGCCTATCAGAATGGCCATCATCAAAAAGACAAGAGATAACAAATGCTAGCATCGATGCGAAAAAATTGGGACCCTTATGGAAAACAGTATGTAGGATCCTCAAAAAATTAAAATTAGAACTACTTTATGATCCAGTGATTCTACTATGGGGAATATATCCAAAAGAAATAAAAACACTAAATGAAAAAGATACCTGCAAATTGAATCAGTCATCCAAACCTTCCCAAAAGCAAAAGTCCGGGACCAGATGGTTTCACTAGTGAATTCTACCAAACCTTCAAAGAGGATCTAATACCAATCCTGCTCAAACTCTTCCAAAAAATTGAAAAGACAGTACTACCTAACTCATTTTATGAGCCAATCTTACCCTGATACCAAAACCTGGTAAGGACAACACAAAAAAAGAAAACTACAGACCAATATCTCTGATGAATACAGATGCAAAAATCCTGAACAAAATTCTAGCAAATCGAATAAAACAATGCATTGAAAAGATTATTCATCACGACCAAGTCGTGTTCATCCCAGGGGTACAAGGATGGTTCAACCTCCACAAATCCATCAATGTGATACATCACATAAACAAAATAAAGGACAAAAATCATATGATTATATCAATTGATGCAGAAAAAGCATATGACAAGATACAACATCCATTTATCATTAAAACACTTAATAAAATAGGTGTAGAAGGAAAATACCTTAACATAATAAAGGCCAAATATGAAAAACCCTCAGCTAATCTCATAATCAATGGTGAAAAGCTGAAGCCCTTTGCTCTACATTCAGGAACACGACAGGGCTGTCCCCTATCACTAATGCTTTTCAACATAGTGTTGGAAGTCCTTGCCAGAGCAATCAGGCAAGAGCAAGAAATAAAAGGCATGCAAATTGGGAATGATGAAGTTAAATTGTCACTCTTTGCAGATGACATGATGATATATATAGAAAACCCTAAAGACTCCACCAAAAAGCTATTAGAAACAATCAACGAATACAGTAAAGTTGCCGGCTACAAAATCAACGGACAAAGTCCATTGCATTCCTATATGCTAGCAATGAAACCTCAGAAAAAGAAATACAAAAAACAATTCCTTTTGCAATTGCAGCAAAAAGAATAAAATACCTAGGAATAAACTTAACCAAGGATGTCAAAGACCTATATGCTGAAAACTATAAGACCTTTTTAAAAGAAATTGAAGAAGACAGAAAGAAATGGAAAGATATTCCGTGCTCATGGATTGGAAGAATCAACATAGTTAAAATGGCCATATTACCCAAAGCAATATACAGATTTAATGCAATTCCCATCAAAATCCTAATGGCAGTTTTTAAAGAAATAGAACAACAAATCATCAGATTTGTTTGGAACCACAAAAGACCCCGAATAGCCAAGGCAATCTTAAGAAAAAAGAACAGTACTGGAGGTATCACACTCCTTGACTTTAGCTTGTACTACAGGGCAACAATAATCAAAACAGTATGGTATTGGCAGAAAAACAGACACATAGACCAATGGAATAGAATTGAGAACCCAGAAATAAAACCATATAAATATGGACAGATAATTTTTGACAAAGAAGCCAAAAACATACAATGGTGGCCAAGAGATGGAAACAACCAAAATATCCTTCGATAGTTGAATGGATAAAGAAGTTGTGGTATATATACACAATGGAATACTATTCGGAGGTAAAAAAAGATGATATAGGAACATTTGTGACAACATGGATGGATCTTGAGAGTATGATGATAAGCGAAATAAGTCAGACAGAAAAAGCAGAGAAACATATGATTTCACTGATATGTGGTATATAAACCAAAAACAACAAAAGAACAAGACAACCAAACGAGAAACAAAACTCATATACACAGACAATAGTTTATGGTTACCAGAGGGTAAGGGGATAGAGGGGTGGGAGATGAGGGTAAGGGGGATCAAATATATGGTGATGGAAGGAGAATTGATTCTGGGTGGTGAACACACAATGGGATTTATAGATGATGTAATACAGAATTGTACACCTGAAATCTATGTAATTTTACTAACAATCGTCACCCCAATAAACTTAAAAAAAAAAAAAAGATACCTGCAGCTCCATGTTCATAACAGCATTATTTATAATAGCCAAGATACAGAAACAACCTAAGTGTCCATTGATAAATGAATGGATAAAGAATTTGTGATATATATCACATACACATACAATGGAATATTATTCAGCCATAAAAAAACAAGGAATTACTACCATTTGTGACAACATGAATGGACCTTGAAGGTATTATGTTAAGAAGAATCAGAGAAAGACAAATACTATATGAACTCACTTATATGTGGAATCAGAAAAAAAATTAAAAAAAAAACCTCTTAGCTATATCACACACATACACACACACGACATTCCTGTGTGTGTGTGTGTGTGTGTGTGTGTGTGTGTGTGTGTGGTATTAGACTTGTGGTTACCAGAGGTAGAGTGTATGGGGAAGGTAAATTGGAGGAAAGTGGTCAAAAGGTACAAACTTCCAGTTACAAGATAAATAACTCTTGGCCAGGTACTCACCAAAGATTATATAAGCCAAACAAACACATGAAAAGATACTCATCTTTAGCCATTAGTTAAGGACACATTAAAACCACAAGATACCGATTAGAATGGCTAAATTTAAAAATACTGACAATACCAAGTGCTAGAGAGGATGTGGAGTGAATGGTACTTTCACACATTGCTGATGAAAATGCAAAATGATACACCCACTCTGGCAATCGGTGTGGCAGTTTCTTTTAAAGTTAAATATACCTTACATGACCCTGCAATCTCATTCCTAGCAGTACCCTAGAGAAATGAAAACTTATGTTCACAAAAAACTTATAACACAAATGTTTATAGCAACAGTTCTATTCATAATCATCGAAAGCTGGAAATAATCCATATATCCTTCAGTGAGTGGATGTATAAATTGTGGTACATCCATCTAGTGGAGTACTACTTACCAGTAGTACCATGTTTCCCTGAAAATAAGACCTAACCGGAAAATAAGCCCTAGAATGATTTTTCAGGATGACATCCCCTGAACATAAGCCCTAATGCATCTTTTGGAGCAAAAATTAATATAAGACCTGGTCTTATTTTCAGGGAAACATGGTAGTAAAGCAATTGTTGATACGTGCAACAACTTGGAGCAATCTCAAAGGCATTATGCTGAAAGAAGTTAGCATCCAAAGGTTACATACTACATCATTCCATTTATATGACATTCTAGAAAAGATCACTACAGATGGTCACAGACTTACTTTACGATGAGTTCGACTTATGATTTTTCAACTTTATGACAGTGTGAAAGCGAGAGGAATTCAGTAGAAACTGTACTTCAGTTTTGAATTTGACCTTTTCCCAGGCTATTGCTATATGGTGTGATACTTTCTCAAGATGCTGGAAGGCGGCAGCAGCTTCCAATCAAGCCACGAAATCAGGAGGGTAAGCAAGTGATACTCTACAGTGTGGTACCTATTAAATGCATTTCCAATTAAGATATTTTCAACTTTCAGTGGGTTTATTGGGACCTAACCCCACCCTAAGTCGAGGAGCATCTGTAGTTGATTGGTTAGGGGAAAGACATAAAAGGATAGCATATATTTTTGGGGGTGGTGGTGGTGTTGACAGAACTGTTCTATATCCTGATTATCATGGTGGTTACATGAATCTAAAATTCAAAGAACTACACATCTCTAAAAAAGTTAATTTTACAATATGGTAATTTAAAGATAATAAAATTTAAAGAAAAAAGTGGAATCAGATTTTAATATAGGCAGTGTAATTGTGATTATCAGCCACTACTCCATAGACTTAAAGCACTGTATCAAAACAACTAAGTTCTTAGAAAATGAGTATAATTCTGAGTGCAATAATTAAAGAGCTAGACAGCAATGCTTTATGTAAATATTATTTTCCCAAAATTTAATTTTAAAGATTTTTGCCAACTAATGCAATCTAATAAATTAGAAAAGAGAAGGATGAGTTAACTCACTGATCAACAGGGTTGTTTTTGCATCACAGCCTGTACTTAAGTACAGGTATGATTATATTTACAAAAATACTGAAACACTTTCTAGGTTCAATGCAATTACCTAGGAGGCAGTAGCAGTTATATAAAACCTAGAGAAGTAAACGGCCCTGTCATGCAGGGTGTCATGTGGGGTCTCTGGTCCCGCTCCCCACATAAGAACTCAGGACATGGTGAGGCCAAAAAGGAATACCCACGGAGCCACAGATAGGGGAGTCATACCACTATAGTCTTGCTGGTGGCTGGGTTGGAGACACAGGCAGCAGGAGCCACATGATCTGCAACCTGCCATCCTCTTCTCAGCAACCAACCTCACTTGTTAACTGCAATCCACCTCTGTGCAATCCGCAATCCACAATCCGCGCTTGCTAGGCTTGCTAGTTTAGCCATGGCAGTTATATCAGTGGCTAATGGCTAACTGGTTACAGCTGAGGGCCAACTAGTCACAGCTGATGACCATCTTCTACGGGTGCCAGCACCTTTCCACGTGAGGCCGAGAACTTGGAAACTAGTCTCCTGGCTCTGTCCCCACAGGCCCTTTTCAGAGTCCACAGCTACTTGATAGTGAAGTTACTTCTCTCTCAGGCACCCTCAGGTTCTTATGTCTGGGAGTTGCCTAAAGTAATTCTATGGCAGCTAGTGTCAATGAAATAGTGCAGTCTGGCTCATTCATATTGCAGCTCAATCTCTCAGCGAGAAATTAGGGAAGGGTAGGGCCTGGGGAAGGAGGGAGGCACCCCAACGCACAGGAAGGAAAGGGGTCTAAAACCTGAGGAAAGAGCTTGGGAGCCTCTTCCCCATCACACCTTACCTAGGCACCTAATGTCCCCAGCTGGTGTCTCCCCGGACTGAGTCACCCCTTCTCTATCTGGGGGCTGGGTCTGGGCAAGTAGCCCCGAGGTCTGTCAGGCTGAAGGCGCAGCGCTCGCCTCCGCTCCACCTCGCTCCTTCCCGCCCAAGGGGCAATTCCAGGCACCCACACCCTGGCAGATCCGACCCTGGGAGCTGGGAGGGGGTGCCGGGCTGGCCCTGCCGCCCACCTCCTCCAGCTGGAACTAGGGTCACCGCACTCAGAGGCGGGAGGGGGGGTGCGGGGGGTGGAGTGGGGGGGGGGAGTGGTCGCTCAGCGGCCAGGGCTGCGGGATGGGATCCCGGCCCCTCCGCAGTCCAGGGAGTAAGGCACATCCCCCGACCCCGGGAGGGGCGGGTCCTTCCCCAGCTGAGCCAGAGGAGTCCTCAGCCCCTGGAGAGGGCGAGCGACTGCAGCGCCGCTGCCGGGGAGTGTGAGCAGCTACTCACCGTCCCTCGCTGGCCGTGGACCGGACGCCTGGTGCGACCCGCTCCTCTTGGTCCCGGCGCAACCGCTGCTGCCGTCACCTCCTCCTCCTAGCGATCCTGTGACCCTGGTGGTCTGCCCAGATGGCTTGTGGGGACAGAGTCCCAGAGAGCAATTTCCAGTCTCTCAGCCTCAGGTGGAAAGGTGCTGGCTCAGGTAGTAGTCATCAGCTGTGACTAGTTGGCCATCAGCTGTTACTGGTTAGCCATTAGCCACTGATATAACTGCCCTGGCTAAACTAGCAAGCGGGAATTATGGATTTCGGATTGAGGAGAGGCGGGTTGCAGTTAGCATGGAGGGTTGCAGTTAGCAAGTGAGGTTGGTTGGCAGAGAAACAGAGGTCCTGTTGTGGATAGTGTGGCTCCTGCTTCCTGTGTCTCCAACCCAGTCGCCAGCGAGACTATACTGGTATGACTCCCCTATGGCTCCATGGGTGTTCCTTTATGGCCTCACCAAGTCCTGCGTTCTCATGTGGGGAGCGGGAGCAGAGACCCCGCATGACACCCTGCATGACATGGCTCACGCCCTTTTTTCGCTGTTTTAAAAATAACTGATTTTTTGACGAACTTTATTGGCAGTCAAGGCTCAGAACAAATGGTTCTGCTGCAGCTCTGCTAGGGATGTTGGGGTCCTGGAGACTCGGCTCCCCTCATCTGTGGACCCGCAGCGCTGCAGAGCACGCGCTGGGCTTGGTCTGCGCATGCTCCGTGGGAACTCTGTACCCCCCCCCACTCCACCCCAGTTCTGGCTTGTTGCTGAGAGGGCGGTCGCTCAGAGTTCCTGGTGCCTCCGGGGAACCGCGGTGTGCAGTGGGGAGACCGGAGGTGGGCAGGAGCTCCTAGGGCGTGGATTCTAGTAAAAATAAAATTGACCGAAGAAGGTCCACGTAAGTTTTGCTTACACTGTGCTCAGACTACCACAGTAATCCAAGGATTTACCCTGCCTTGGATACATACCTTATTTTCTTGACCAGATGGGATCCAAGTGGTGGAGTGAGCAAAAATGTGGAACTCAGTCTAAAACACAAAGTCCGCACGCTGTGACTGGACAAAGTAGACGTCTGGAATAGTTAATTATTTAGAGAACCAAACAAAAATTAAAAGTACCTCTCAAAGGCAATCTAAATTTAGCTTCATTTTTTGTATTTCAAAATAAAATAGAAAAAAAGAGGAAAATACCAAGTGCTGGCAAGGATGTGAAGTAAATGAATATTTCTACCCTGCTGCTGGAATGTATACTGGCACAACTCTTTTAAAACACAGTTTGGCACTGTTGACTTAAGGAACATTCCCTATGACCCCCCAGTTGCACGTGCACGTATACAGCCGAAAGAAATGTGTGTTTATGGTGCACCAGCAAACAGCTATCAGAATGTTCACAGCTGCATTTGTTTTAATTGCCCCGAAGTGGAAATAACCCAAAAGACCATCAACAATATAAAAAATTAATAAACACACAGTTTCCAGATAATGGAATACTACCCAACAATGAGAATTATCTGCAACTAGAGGCAACAGCAGAAACGCAAAGTTGAGCATAAAAAGTCAGACACAAAAGTACATACTAAATCCATTTCTACAAAGCACAAAAACAGGAAGAGTAATCTGCTAAAAGTTAGAATACTTGTGACCTTGGCAGAGAAAGGATGGTGATTGGGAGAGGGGCTTCCAAGGTGCTAACAAGGTTCTTTGTTGATCTTGGCACTAATTACACGTGTGTCTATTTGTGAAAATTCACAGAACTGTACTGTTATGCACATTTTTCTTTTTGTGAATTATACTTCACGTGTAATAATCTTTTAGATTAAAATTTGAATTAAAAATTTAGAAAGTAGTTTCTCCATAATTACAATAGTTTGTAAATGTAAACATAATGATTATTCAAAAGAACTTTAATATCAAGTCGCCAAAGGATTCATCTATAGGATTTGGTTGAACCCTAAAGACATTATGCTGGGTAAAATAAGCCAAGGACAATAGGACAAATATGGTACAATTCCACTTACTTGTATGTAAGGTAGTTAAAGTAATCAAATTCACAGAGATGCAAAATGGAATGGTGGTTGCCAGAGGCAGGGGGAGGGGAGAATGGGAAGTTGTGTTTAATGGGTACAGAGTTTCAGTTTTGCAAGATAAGCAGAGTTCTGGGAATGGATGGTGGTGATAGTAGTGCAACAATATGAATGTTATTCTGCCCCTGAGCTGTACACTGGAAACGGTTAGAATGGTAAATTTTATGTTAAGTGCATTTTACCACAATATTTTTAAATGGGGAAAAAGGAGAAAATCCTAGTATATCTCAGAAAATAAATCTGAGAACTCAAATTTAAGAGAAACTTCTTGAAGAGCCCCCCCACCCCCCCAAGTTCTTACCCTGCCTTTCCATTTTCAGGAGATTGTTAGACATTCTCAGAACAATTCTACCTTTTATTTGACTCAAGGCTGTACCCAAGAACACAGCAGAGATTCTTATGCTCCTTTCTGTGAGATAATGGCATGGCAACCTGGCCTTTTAAATCCTGCAGTTGTGCTGTAGCAAAAATGGCAATAGAATTAGTTTGAAGGGCTTTGAAATAAATTTTACCTGCTGTGACAGAAATGAGTTGCACAAAATTATTTTAGAGAAAACATTCTGAAAAGTTGTATTTTTAAGTCATTTAATGATTGTTCAAATCTAATGATTGTTCACTGACCAGGCAGAAAAAATGTTAATTGTCCTTTGCTAGTTTTTACACTGTGTTTGACTCTGATGAGCTAAATATTTTTTAGGGATCATGAATTATAGATGAGTGAAATGATGAAAAACATTAAAGAAAAGTTAGAACATATTCTTAAGGAAGAAATCCTTGAAAAATTTCCACTTAGACCACAAATCTGCAAACACATGTGAATGAATTCCTAGGCCTCAGGAAAAGCTTAGTAGAAACCAGAATACAATAGCCCCCCCCATATCTGCAAGTTTGCTTTTCCATAATTTCAGTTAGTTACCCACAGTTAACTCTGGTCCATAAACATTACATGGAAAATTACAGAAATAAACAATTCATACATTTTAAATTTTGAGCCATTCTCAGTAGCGTGATGAAATCTCTGCCTGCCTGGAACCTGAATCATTCCTTTGTCTAATGTCTCAAGGCTGTATGCGCTCTCCATCTATTAGTCACTTAGTAGCTGTCTTGGTTATCAAATTGACTGTTGTGGTATCGCAGTGCTTGTATTCAGGTAACCCTTATTTTACTTAATAATGGTCCCAAAGTGCAAGAGTAGTGATGCTGATAATTTGGATATGCCAAAAAGAAGTGGTGAAGTGCTTCTCTGCAGTGAAAAGGCGAGTATACAGGTCTGACAATTAAGTTTGGGAACTTGTTACAACAATGTTGCTAACCTTTTTTTGATATCAGAGGGTTTATTCATTATAAATTTGTAACAACTGGACAAACAGTTAACCAAGTTTACTATCTGGAAGTGATAAAAGGCTGCGTGTAAAAGCTAGACAACCTGAACTTTTCGCCAATAATTCATGGCTCTTGCATCACGACAATGCACCAGCTCATACAGCACTGTCTGTGAGAGAGTTTTTAGCCAGTAAACAAATAACTGTATTAGAACACGCTCCCTACTCACTTGATGTGGCCCCGCATGACTTCTTTCTTTACCTAAAGATAAAGGAAATATTGAAAGGCAGACGTTTTGATGACATTCAGGACATCAAGGGTAATACGACCACAGCTCTGATGGCCATTCCAGAAGAAGAGTTCCAAAATTGCTTTGAAGGGTGGACTAGGTGCTGGTGCATAGCTTCTCAAGGGGAGTACTTGGAAGGTGACCATAGTGATATTCAGCAAAGAAGTATGTAGCACTTTTTCTAGGATGAGTTCACAAGCTTAATTGTCTGACCTCGTGTGTGTGCATGGGTGTAAAAATATACATACATATGGAAGATATATATATATATATATATATATATAAAGAAGGAAGATTATATAATACATACATATATATGTAAAAATATATATGTAAAAGTACATATGTATATATGTGTATAAATATTTATATATATAAATAAGGCAGATTATATAATGCATACATAGATACGTAAAAATATGTATGTAAAAATATGTATGTATATGTATTCACAACTATATGAACTAAAATAACCAGTGTAATGGAAGTATATAACAGGGGGCCCTAATTTAAACTGGAGAGCCAGAGAGGTCTTTCTGACAAAGTGACATCTAATCTGTTACCTGAAGGATAAATGATTCAGCTAGGTGAGGCATAGTCAGACAAAGATTTTACAGTGGGAGCAACAAGTATGATGGCCTGAGACAGGAGATAATTTGGCGGGTTTGGGGAATTGAAGGAGCTATTGTGTAGGAGTGAGGTGGAAAGTGGTATAAAATGAAGGAGTAAGGGAGGCAGTGGCCAGATCATGAAGACCTTGTAGGTCATGTAAACAATTTGGTTTGTATCCCAAGTATATTGGAAAGCCTTTGAAAGAATTTTAGTGCAAAGATAAGGAGATTCACTTGAAAGATTTCCTTGGCTTCTGTCTAACAAGTGTATAGAGTAGAGGAAAATGGAAGACCAGTGGAAAGCTGGTCCAGGTGAGAGATGATGGAGGCTTAACTGAGATGGTAGCAGGAGTGATACAGAAGAGTGGATGAGTTTGTTTTTAACTTTGGAGGTGGAATCTATTGGACTTGGCCATGGAGCAGAAACAAGAGAGAATGTCAGAAATGACTCACAGGTTTCTTGAATGACTAGCTGAGATTCTGTCATCAAATTCTGATATGTAGATTTCCCCACACACACACCACCAAGCAATTCTTGGACACTATCTACCTGGAATAGCATCAGATTTTACAGGTTAAGGGTTCAGTCCCACAGGACTGTCCCCCACCCCAATAGAAATGCCAATTGCAAGTCCAGGTGATTGATCACCTGTGTTTCTCACAGACCACCGGCCATAAATGGGAGGTTCCCAGGGCCCAATCCTTGGGTTTGATTAATTTGCTAAGTGGTCCATAGAACTCAGAGAGACATTTTACTTGCTAGATTACCATTTTATAATAAAAGGACATAACTCAGGGACAGCCCGATGGAAGAGATGCATAGGACAAGGGGAAAGGGCTCAGGTCTTCTGTGCTCCCTCAGACCAGGTCACTGCCGCAGCACCTCCACATGTTCACCAACCAGGAAGCTCTCCAGGCTAGTCCTTTTGGACTTTTATGGAGGCTTCATTACATAGATATGATTGATTGAATCATTAGTGATTATATTCAATGTCCAGCCTCTTTCCCCCTCCTGGAAGTTAGGAGCTAGGACCGAAAGTTCCAACCCTCTAATCACATGGTAGGTTCCTTGGCAAGTAGCTCCAATCCTTAGGTGATTTATGGGCTTTCCAAAAGTCACCTCAATAACATAATAAAAAACATCTCTATGGCTGTCGTGCAGGGTGACCTGCGGGGTCTCTGCTCCCGCTCCCCATACAAGAACGCAGGATATGGTGAGGCCAAAAAGGAACACACAAGGAGCCATAGATAGGGGAGTCATACCACTATATTCTCTCTGGCGGCACTATACTCTCACTGGAGGCTGGATCCACACTGTCCGCAAACCGCCATCCACGTTTGCCAGCCCAGCCACCATCTTCTTGCTAGCCCCCATTCTTTCTCTCTCTTCCCTCTCTTTCGTAGCCACAGCAGTTATATTGTGGCCAATGGCTCACTGGTTACAGCTGACGGCCAACCAGCCACAGCTGATGGCCATGCAATCACAGTTGGCCATTTACTACCTGAGCCAGCACCTGTCCATGTGAGGCCGAGAGCCTGGAAACTACTCTCTGGGGCTCCGCCCCCACACTGGCTTTCATCACTTAGGAAATTCTAAGAGTTTTAGGAGCTCCGTTTTATGAAGGAACAGAGGACAAAGACCACATATATATTTCTTAATTTAAATCACAATATCATACCACTTTGCTGATATGGTCACTATGGAACTAGTTATAACTCCTACCTCGCCAGTGTGAGTCAGGGAGTAGGCAATTCATTCTAGATTCTTTTTCGGTTTGTCACAGATTGTTTTTGTATCACGGGCTAGTCTGTACCGTCATATACACTTCTGGATTTAGGGCACTTATCAATAAAGGAATTCTTAGAATATAGCAATCTTTCTGTTTTTTCCATCACTGCCCAAGTTTTCCTCATATATGCACTTGCATTTGTTGAAATACTTTTAGTGTGCTGAGAGATCACCTCTCTGAAAGGGCTGGAATGTTTAAGCAACTCTGATGGTACATAAGAGTGCATCTGTGTGACGTTCTTACATTGTTTTTGCTTTGATGTAGAATGTAAAAAAAGATAATTCATTTCTTTGCATCATTATTTTTCTCTTAAATTTTGTTTTTGTTCAGTTTGTCACGGCTGATATAATTTTATTTGATAAAAATTTAGAGGAGGTGAATGGGGCTAATTACCAGATCTGGGACTCCTGTGTTCTGTTTCTGGCTCTGGTAGTGCTTTCATACTTTGGCTTTTTCAGTCTATTTTTTGGGTTTAGTAGAATCTAAATCTTTATGACATACAACAGAAAGCCTTAATATGAAGTTTTCAAAAAGGAAAACTGGTATTTTTCATTTTTTTGACTTAATGTGTAAATACTTTGGATTTTTAATCTGAAATATCTAGGAAGGATTAGGAGTCAATATTGCTGTCTGTGGGGACTGTTTTGGCTCTCTCATTGCTGAGTTGATTGACTTACTCTTGTGTCACATTAAAGGTGAGTGGGTAAGGTTAAACAGATTCTATTAGCGCTTCTTCAGTTGACCAGTTAGGGAAAGGTCAGGCTTTGACAGCTGTCAACCTCACAGGCAAACGGTCTCCGTGCTTTTGCAGTTCAGAGTCTGGACAGCAGCTTATAATTTACCTTGATTTTTAAAAACCTTTTCAGGACAGTCAAAAAATGTTTTTTATTTGATTTCAATTACCAGTAGATTTATTGGCAGAATGTTTTTCATTAGAATAGTACAGATGGCAGGGACAGTGAAGGCGATCATCTTAAAAGATGTGGAGAGTATTCTGAGGGTCACAAATGAAAACTGCTCTGCATATTAAACAGAACTAGTGTTATACAATTGCCAAAGTGTTTAGGAAATAAGGGTTTTTGAGTGAAAGCCAGTGCGGCTGATAACCTTATTGCCCTGCTCACTGAAAACAAATACGTGTGAAACTTTGAATTATTTATTTTTGCTTATTTTATAATAGTTTCCTTATCTTGAACCTGACATTTCAAAATTTGTTTTTTATCCCTTTTAGTTTGAAATCTTAATTTCTTCTTAGAAATTATTTCATGTCATATTTGGCTGATAACTTCTTTTTAGTGAACATGAATTAGTTCATCATTTGTTATTAAAATGTCAGTGATATGAATTTGTTAGGAACTTTTGGATGCCTTTCTCCTTTTTAAAGTTTTCGTACAGTTTTTGAATATAGAATTCCTTGTGTTCTCATTGCTGAAGACTTCTTGCCTATGACTTTGCCCTTGAAGAAAATGTATGACTAAATTAGTCAAAATTTCCCACATATAGTTATGTCCTAATTGTCTTATAAGGTTATATTCATGTTAGTATTTAGATCCTGAAAGAGGGAAACTAATTTTACTAAATATCATCATTAGTGTTCTTATATTGTGTAAACATTTACATTTTAAAGTGTTGTGTTTTCTGAAGGTGCTCCAAAAAAATGATACTGAGTTTTTAATGTATACATTATTTTTCATTCTGTAATCTTCCTAACCTTTTCCTGTTCCCCCCAAACGCCCTGAAAATTGAAACTTTTTAGTTGAAGTCATGTCATGGCCTAGTTCAGCCTTAGGCCAGACTGCCTTATGCTAGGTCTTTGAGTGACGGTAAGAACCAGGGATGTGGAGGGCTAATTGGAGTTGCAGGTAAAAAAAAGAGAGAGAGAAATAATTTTGTGTTCCCAGGCACTGAGTGGCTAAATCTGAATTACAAGGGCAGAAGGAAGTAGTTGCAGTAACAAGTTATTTAATTAGCCTACTGCCTGTTAATATCTCCATCCTGCCACTCCCTACCCCTTTGAAAGCGTACAGACAGAGCCATGGAAATCTTATTCTGCATTTCTCTCCATTTCCTTTCTACCTGCCACTGGTGGTTAATCTTCCTGGCTTTCAGAGTCGTGGTGCCATACACCAGCTATTGATCCCTGCCAACTCGCTGGCTTTTTTTTCCTGTTCATCTTTGCTCTCCCAGTTCCAGTGTCCCATGATGCCTTTGGGCAAGAGAAACCTTCTGTCATCTATATTGGAGCCTAATAGCTAAATATTTTCCAACTCCTTTTAGTTGATCCAAGGAGTAAGGCCTCTGTGTAAATGTTAGAAAATCCAGAGGACTGTTTGGGAACTTGCATGGGGGGTTTGGGGGGTTCTTGTTCCCTAAGGAAGGAGTGCTTGTTGAATACTGAATGAGCAGTGGATTTACTAAGGTTTTCGTCTGCCCAGTGATGTAAGGAGACAGAGATAGCTGACATTTGTTGTCTGTTTACTGAGTGCCACACACTAAGCTTAAGGCTTTACGTAGATTCTATAATTTATTCCTCACAACATCTCTATGATGAAACTGCAGCTCAAAGGGGTTAAATAACCTCCCCAGAGTTAAGTGATAGAACTGGAACCCAAAAATCAGACCTCTAGATTTTTTGACAAACAGTTAACCAAGTTTACTATTTGGAAGTACTGAAAAGGCCTAGTGAAAAAGTTAGACGACCTGAACTTTTCGCCAAAAATTCATGGCTCTTACATCACAACAGTGCACCAGCTCACATGGCACTGTCTGTGGGGGAGATTTTAGCCAGTAAGCAAAGGACTGAATTGGAACACCCTCTCTACTCACCTGATCTGGCCCTCCAGTGACTTCTTTTTTTACGTGAAGATAAAGGAAACATTGAAAGGAAGAAATTTTGATGACATTCAGGACATCAAGGGTAATATGACGATAACTCTGATGGCCATTCCAGAAAAAGAGTTCCAAAATTGCTTTGAAGGGAGGACTAGGTGCTGGTTTCAGTGCCTAGATTCCCAAGGGCAGTACTTCCAAGGTGACTATAGTGATATTCAGCAATGAGGTATGTAGCACTTTTGCTAGGATGAGTTTTTGAACTTAATTGTCAAACCTTGTATATTTTAGTTAACTTTCATCAATTGATTCATGTAATATTCCAAATCAGTGTAAACCAAAATCCAAGAGTAGATTCATGCTTGAAATAGGAATAGTTAACAGGTGAGGAAAGGAAGAGTTGTGGACATCCACTGGTTGTTTCCCTATTAGGCGGACAGCTTCTTGGTGCAGACAAAGGGTTCTGGACTCGGGGGAGCTATACCCCCCTACTAGGTATTCTGGACATCTCTGGTATTTTTGGTGGTTGTAACAATGATTTGTGGGTGCTACAGGCACTTAGTAGATAGGAGATGGAGATGCTGGAACGCCTGCCGTGCACTGGATAGTTCTGTACAATGACTTTTCCCATGTCCTGCTTGATTTACTTTTAATGTTCCTGTTGATATTTAGGTGGATCAAGAAAACAAACACCAAACTGTTTCTAATGATCTGAATCTAGAACCAAACAGTTTTATAGATAAACACAAAATGTCCATTCCTCCCATGGTTTTATATACCCTGATTTTTTGTGGAATGCAACTATGGTGTGAATTGATGGAAGATTATACTTTGTTTTGTTCCTAATGTTTCTGCGAGTTGTTTACCTTTATGGGAAAATACTTCACTGATGTGGTATTTGAGGCACCAAAACACACACACACACACACACACACACACACACACACACACACACTACCAGTCTGCATTCATACTTGTTGCAGTCACAGTGTTTCTAGGAATGGGTACAGTGTCTACTTGATCACATCATTTGATGCACGGTGCCTGAGCATATATACATTATTTTGTTTTAAATAACTTTGCTTTTATTTTTCTTTTATATTTTATTTATGGAATTATCCTCTTTTTGAAAACATGTTGTTTACCTCACTCATACTAATGTAGTTCTCATCCCAGACACATTGTTGCCATAACTAAAGTTATATCTGCATGTCTTCCTATTTTTTTTTGTCAAATCTTAAATTAAACCCTCAACATTGCGTACTTTCAGTACCCACAACAACATATGAGCATAGCAGGTGAAGGAAACAGCCAAAAGCAGCATCACAATAATACTTCTTTGTAGTCCCCTTCCTTCATAAACAGGGTTCAAAGCTCTTCATGTGTTGTGAACGCAGAGCTTCCCAATATCCCAGTGGAACAGGGCAAGCAGAATTCTCAGACACAGAAAATTAAGACGACTATCTGCTCACACGGATCCTTTGGTACGCCTGGGGCGGGACCTTCAGTTCTTTCTGTTCCCCTTGGGGCTGTCTTCATAGAACATAGAGCATAGTGAACGCGCCTTCTCCCCTGGATTGTGCTGTCCACATAGGGAGGTTTCTGCTCTTTGGATCACCTTTGTATAGAAATAATTCCTAGACAGTATATATTTATGATTATGGCTTAAAATAGCAGTTTTGAGGAATGTTAATCACAAAAAGAATTCTAATTTTTTCAATATTTAGTTACATTTTAATTCGTGATGGTGGTGGTGATGATGAGTGAATAATGCCATAGAGGAATTCCAAGCATCATAAACCGTTGAGAGAACTTTGCCTTTGGACTTAGGACCGCTGACATTTAGTTAACTTGTCAGTCTGCAGGTCCTGAAGATAAACCTGAGGGACAGTTTGGGATGGGATGGGCGGGTTAGAGGGAGGTCTTTCCCCTGCCTCTTTGTGGAAGCTAAGTGGCTGCTGGAGCTTTGTTCTGAGGACGGGTTGATGACAGAGGGCTTCCCCCTCCTCCCCGCCAACAACAGCAGATGGCCCTTCCTTAACACAGTGTCATTCTTTCTCCCGGTTTCCAGCTTGAACACAGACATAGTGTCATCATGTCATTTTTCCTAAAGATAGCGTAACCCCTACCCCTCTGGGGGTCTCCTAGCTGTCATATATATATACTCGGTTCACTTAACATTATTTTAACTATTTCTTTCCCTTTTTTATTTCAAGGAAATATACTCATGTACTGTTTCCCACATTAATCTTGGTTTGGGTTGTATATTTTTATGATAAGGAAGTTTGTCATTAAATTATGGGGAAGAGTAGAAAATGAGGCTGGCCAGATAGGATAAGGGCAGGGGGGAATTGTTGAAGGTTTTTGAGGTGTGGACTGATATGTTATAATCTAGTATGAGGAAGATAACTGCCGTAGCTGAGTGAATAAGGAAGTGGAGAGTTGAGACCCAAATTGAGATTTAAGATTGCCAGCTAATATTGGGTACCACTTCCTGTATCTTCTAGTGAACCTGCCTACTTATTCAACATGAGCATGAGTCTATTAAAGGCTTAATGGGATTAATTAGCTCTCACTCAGACCCTCAGTGTAGAAATAATTACTCTCAATTGTGGTCATTTCACAAATCTACAGATGTGATGAAATGGCATGGAGCTATATACACATTGTACCACTGTCACCTGTCCTGGTTTAAATATTGTACTATAGTTATGTAAGATGCACCATTGAGGGACACTGGCTGAAGGGTTCATGGTACCTCTCTGTACTATTTTTGTAATATCTGTTAATCTATAATTATAATTAAAGTTAAAAAAATGATTGCCAAGTAGTAGAATATGGAGTTCTGTTAAGATATTGTTAATTTCTGTGTTAATGTTAAATAAGGGGAATTTGTTGAGTGAATGACTGACCAAATGAAGGGACTGCATGAGGGTCTGAACTACCTATAGAAGTGACTGTGGCAATGGAAAGAAGTGGGCAGATATGGTAGATATTTCAGAAGTAGCCTGAAGATTTGATGACTAACAGAATGTGAAGTGAGGCTGACTCCAAGTTATTTCATACACAGAGCACTGGAATAGTGTAATGTTAGGGATGGTAGAGATAAAGAAATAGGAGTATGTTTCGGGATAAGGTAGTACATTTGATTGTGAAAGTATTGCTTGTGAGTCAATTGCTGGTGGGCCAATGGAGATAGGCAGTGAACAATTCAAAATGTTATGCTGTGTTCAAGAGGTCATGGTTGGAAATACATAATCAAAATACCACTTAACAGTAGTATTTGAACTTGTGGAAGATTGCCAAGGGTGAGAAAACCTGGGAAAATTAATCTCATACTGTGTTTTTTTTCAATGACCTTAGGTAAGTTACCTAATCTTTGAATGCCTCATTTTCTTCTACCGTAAAATAGAGAACATCATATAATGGTATATCCATCTTAGGATTTTTGTGAAACTGAATGAAATGATCTATGTAAGTGGTATAGGGCTTGACATGTAGTAAACACTGAAGGTTAGCTATATTATTATTTATTAAACACTGGTTGTGCATATAAAACAGAACTGAATGATACTTCTAACTTTAGAAGTTGTATTGAATAGTATTAAAATTAAACAAGTGATAATATTAGCAGTGATAATTTTACTTTTCAAGTTAGAATTTTTTGGTTTTTGAAGGTCTGGTGAGTTGTAATCTTGGAACTAATTTTTGTGATAATTATTTAATTCACTTTAAGGTATTTTTATAGAAAGTGCTCACTTTTCTTGACTATTAATTCCTTTGTGATGCAAACTTGTGTACAGTAGCTTCACTTTCTCATTTTCTTAATTATATAATTCCTTCACCTTTTGTGACTTAGAGATAAACTCTTGGTTGAATGTATAATATTTTTCTTTGATTAGGTAGAGAGTGGGGTAAATGAGGGATGATGATACTAAAACTGAACCTAGTACTTGACACATTTCTTCTGATGAACGTGGGCTACAAGGAACCCAGTTGTATTTGGCATCTATTTCTTTTCTCTGTGACAGGATTATTATGCTGTAGAAGTGTCATGTGGGGGAGCCAAAGCACTACTATACTTTAACTTCCAACAGTACGTTTAGTGTAGAAGGGAAAAAAAATAGTGAAATGAAGTTCATGCTTTGCAGTTGTCTATATGTTTCTTCTCCTTTAAAATACTAAAGGGTTAGAGGGGTTTATTAAATAGTAAATGAAAAAGATTAAATGTGTTAGATGCTTATACACCTAGAATTTAATTTTTTTACACTTGCTTTTTAATTGTCTTCTTGATATTTTAAGGGTTAAGAGAAATTAGTATTTTCAGTTGAGTGTGTGTCATATCACTTCAGAGCTGTAGTTGCTCAAAATTAGGCTGTTGATTCCTTGTCTAATTGAGACCCACTAAGAAATGCCTGAAAAAAGCAGCCTTTGGAATGTCGACTTGATTTTTTCCAGTCATTGAACTGACTGATATTTTCTCAGTACCTGTAGATGCAAAGCACTGTAAATTACATTAAAAATATTGCCACTTGAGCAAGTCCTTAAAGAAACAATGTTGGAACTGTTTGGTTGATTAGTGTACATCAGAGCTATTGTTTGGTTCTCTAGATGCAGGTTGTTCCGAGATGTGCAGTGGGATCTGCATACAGATAGACTGGCATTTGCATTTGGAAAGGACACCTTTTTCTTATTCTGTCTCAGTTTTCATTTAGTTTATTGTATATCCTTTCCCCCTCTCCCTCTTCTTCGCCTAACTATTCTGGTTCAAGCTGTTGTTTCTCAGTCTAGTTGTGTAGGACATAGATCCCTCTCCCATGCTGGTATTATGAGTCCTGTGCTCCCCCAGCTGAGGCATTCAGTTGCCAGTCATTGGTCCGCGGCTCATGTCAGCACTGGGCAGCACACAGCAGCCTCCAGCAGCCTCCAGCATCTCACGGCAGCCCCAGCTCCAGGGAGAGCTGCAGTTCACAATCTTAGCTGTAGAGGGCGCAGCTCACTGGACCATGTGGGAATTGGACTGGTGACTTAGGCAGTTAGGAGCTCCATACTCCAACCACGGGAGCCACCAAGCTGGCCCTTATTTGAAAAGTTTAGGTTGCTCTCTGTAGTCATGAGACAAGTGTACTTTTGAATTTCGCTGGCTGTTTTCTTTATGAGAGGATTAATTCTAGAACACAGGGGCTAACTCCAAGACCATGTATATCTTCATCGGAAGTTGGGGTTTCATACATGTTAGAAATGATACTATACTGTATGCTTCCTCCACCATCCCTTAAGCTCTTGTTACTACTTGATTTTGTTTATTAAATCTCAGAATTGCTTATTTGTGTTTTGTTAACTAACAGGGTGTTTTGAGTCAGTTAAGAGAGGAAATACTGAAAAAAAAAAGTAAGCATCACTGTGTGTTTTAGAGAGGGCTGTTTCTGTAGATAAAAACAATGGGTTTGCTTGTCTTGTGATGGCAGCTTTGCTACTATATTGTCCTCTGATTTCTCTTTGTCTAACACAGAATATTAATAGGTTACTCACCTTTTTATGAGTGCTTTTCTTTAAAACTGTATAATTGAAAGTCTAGTGAAATTAACCTTGGCTTCTGTAGTGCTGAATGGCGGAAGTGCAAAGAAGTTCTTCCCTCCTCTCCCTTCCTTCCCCTTTCCTTCCTTCGAACTTCCTTCCTTTTTTCCTTCTTTCCTTCCTTCCTTCTTTTAAAAAAACTGCTATTTGAATATAGTTTGGGTAAAGTTGACCTCTTGCAGACTTAATGGAGAAAATTGAAAAAAAATATTTTTCTTCTCTTCTGAGTATTATGTTAATTTGCCTTGAATGACAGAATTAGCCTAAATATTGTGATGTACTAGGTGTTAGCAAACCAAATTGAACTTAATGTATATTTCTTTATTTTTCTTGTATATGTGGTAAAATTAGATAATTAATAAAGATTTAAAGGAATATCTAACACATCAATTCACCCTGTTTCACCTTCTTAAACCTAAGAAACATAATTTGCCTACATTATGCAAAATGCTAATTAAAGGGTTTAATTTGCTAATCATTTCAGTTTGATTAGAGGCAGATGCTGATTATTAGCACAAGTCGAAATGGACCTTTCAAAGATGGCTTTTCTTATTTAAAATCAACTTGTCAAACTAATTAAGACTGAAACTTAAGGAATAACAAATACCAGTAGTTGTCTGTAGACTTCCAGCGTACTGCAGGGCAGGGTAACACAGTGCTGTGCAGCAAAGACTTCGTGTATACGGTGGCATTATGAATTTCAGTCTTCCTAAAGTGTAAGCATTGAACTTTGTTGGGCTTTTTTACTGAGCTCATTAGCTTCTCTAGTTGTAACATTGTTGGTCCTTTGGGTCTCTGATATTTTTTTCCTGGCCCTTTTTTTTCATCCTGCTGTGAGTCAGGGGAGCTGAGTCATGTGCAGGTGCATTCAAACCAGGCATGGAAACAGACAAGTGTATCACAGACAGGTATGCCAGATTCTCCGCACAGGTGACCGAAACTTCCTCTTAACAAACTTGAGATGTGGCAGGAAACAGTCAACAGTTATGGGTCAGTATTAATGCCAGGAAGCAGGGGCAGTGTCTTAGTTCAGTGATTGAGCAAAAAATTTGGATCCACATCCCCAGCCTTTGTATTCTTCCCAGGTTGTCTTTTTCTCAGGGACAGCCAAGACAGAAAACTATTTAGTTAAGTGTCTGTGGCTGATTTAGGGTTAAGACTAGGGAAACCAAGGCGGGAACTCCATTACCCCTATTATAAGTCAGGTAAAATGGCCCAGTAAAAGAAAATGTTTGGTGTTTTGCACTGGAGACCTAGAGTGTTAGGGTAGGGGATCTGAGGTAGAGACCATGAATCAGGCTTTGACCTGCACCAAGATCAAGGGCAGTATAGGATGCGGTAGCAAGCTTAGCAGTGGGGATAATCTGGAAATCATGTGGCCTAAGGGGGAAGAGGACAAGCTCTGATGCCGTACCACCTGCGGCTGAGCACTGGCCTTCCGCGTACTAGCTTTTTTTCTCCAATTTGGTTTCCTTACCTGCAAAATAGAAAATATAATGGTACTACCTCATAAGATTGGGAGGCTTCAGGGAGTTAATACATGTAAAATACTTAGAACAGTGCTTCGCAGATAGTAAGCACAAAATAAATATTAACTGTTCTCATTATTTGTTGCCATTCTAGAGTTTGCATGAGATTTGCAAAAGATGGTGTATATGGAGAACATTGGATTCTTTTCCTAATATCCCTTTGAGTCATTCAAAAATGATAGCTAGACATACAGGTACAACTCAACAATGAAAAAACAAACAATCTAATTAAAAAATGGGCAGAGGACCTGAATAGACATTTCTCCAAAGAGGGCATACAAATGGCCAATAGATATATGAAAAAATGCTCAACATCACTACTCATCAGAGAAATGCAAATAAAAACCACAATGAGATATCACTTCACCCCAGTTAGAAAGGCTATCATCAACAAAACAAATAGTAACAAGTGTTGGAGAGGTTGAGGAGAAAAAGGAACCCTCATATATGGTTGGGAATGCAGATTGGTGCAGCCGCTATGGAAGGCAGCGTGGAGGTTCCTCAAAAAATTATGAATAGAATTACCATATGACCCAGAAACCCTTCTCCTGGGTATCTACCCAAAACATTTGAAAACATTTATCAGTAAAGATGTATGTGCTCCAATGTTCATTGCAGCTTTATTTACGGTGGCCAAGACATGGAAAGAACCAAAGTGTCCTTCGATAGATGAATGGATAAATAAGTTGTGGTATATACACACAATGGAATACTATTCTGCCGTAGGAAAAGATGAAATAATGCCATTTGCAACAACATGGATGGATCTTGAGATTATTATGCTAAGTGAAATAAGTCAGACAGAAAAAGTAGGGAACCCTATGATTTCACTGATATGTGGTATATATAACTGAAAACAACAAAGGAACAAGACAAATGAAGAAACAAAAACTCATAGACACACACAATAGTTTAGTGGTTACCAGAGGGTAAGGAGGGGAGGAGCGTGGTAGATGCGGGTAAAGGGGGTAAAATATGTGGTGATGGAAGAAGAACTGACTCTGGGTAGTGAACACACAATGTGATATATAGGTGATGTATTACAGAATTGTACACTTGAACCCTATGTAACTTCACTAACCATTGTCACCCCAATAAAGTTTAACTGAAAAAAAAAAAAGGAAAGAAAAATACGGGCACAGTGAAAAACTATAAGAACTTTAGTTGTATAAGATAAGCTAATAGAATTTGAAATACCAGAGTTTTATTGAAATGAGTAAGCACAGATTTTAGTCTAACTCTTGCTTTTTATGTAGTGTGAGGGGTTAGGGATATGTATGGATAAGTGCTAGACTGACATCTGGACTATCCTTGATCATAAGCACTATTGACATTTTAATTCAAAGGGTAAAAGGAGAAGTTACTTTAAAATTCAGTTATGTTTTAGCTCCCGGAAGATTAAAAACAAGTTACTATAATAGGATAGAGGGAAATAGAGTGCTGTGGGTTTTGTTACTACGTTGACCAATAGAATATGGCGGAAGTGACACTGTGCCAGTTTCTTTGTGCAGACCTTAAGCTACTTCCTCTTCCTGAATCTGGCACATGCACTTTGGGAGTCCTGAGAGGCCATGTAAGAAGTCTAACTAGACTTGCTGGAGAGATCTGTTCTGAAACCTGGCATAAACGAGCAACTGCCATGCTGGAGAGGCCACGCCTTGTTACTCCCCAACAGTCCCAGTGGAGCCCAGCCTCTCAGCCATCCCCACCAAGATGCCAGAAACCTTGTGAGTGACGCTGTCTTGGACTCTTCACATCAGTCTGTTCACGAGCTCAGTACCCCTAGTGACGACATGGAGTGGAAGAATTGCCAACTGCATCCTTTCTGAATTTCTGACCAACAAAATTGGGAGATACAACAAAATGGTGGTGGTTTTAAGCTGCTGTATTTTGGGGATAATATGTTATGCAGTAATAGATCATTGGAATCGATTGCTAAGCTAGAGCTTCTGGCTTGTTTAATGTAAGCTGAAAACACAACAAAACAGTGTACCCCAAACACCCTCAAACAACCCTACCGTGATTTGGAACTACTTTATGAAATGTAATTAAAATGTAACTCAAAATTATGGTTAACAGTATGGACAATGAAATCTTGATAATCAGGTGAGTAGAGAAGCTAACTCTGAGGGAGGTCAGATTACTCAGAAGGAGCAGAAATGGGAAAACTGTTAATAAAAGCTTTCTACCTTTCAGAAATTTGATTGGTGAAGCTGCTTGGAAAGAGTTAGCTGAGAAGCTTATGGCTTTTTAATTTTGAAGGAGAGATGCTTGGCACATCTCTGAGATCTGCCAGCACTCTGAGGATCCTTTGGGTCTTCTTTACTTCCAAACCTTTTTATGTTTCAGCACCCTGGGAAGTGAGGTAATAAATTATAAGGTAGTTGATTTTCTTATACAGTGCTCTTACCTTCTGAGTTTGCTGAAATTTAAAATAGCCTGAATTAATGAATTTATTTTACAGCATAGATTGTGGCTAGTCCTTTCTGCTTACTAAATTCAATTTACCTAAGAGATGGTGAAATAAGAGATATGTTTAGGGTACTGTGTAGGTGCTATGAGGGATTTAAAAGCACGTGCTTAAATAGAAAAGGGTATAAATAAATGAGTAAAAGCAATTGTAAGTTACTCAAGACATCATACCATACAGGCTTCTTGATTTTTGTGTGCCCTTTTGAAATGGTTGTAGATTTTTACTTTCTTTTTTATATTCAGCATTTAATGCTTTGTATTGGCTCTCAATATATGGAGTTTCGATTATGGTAGGTAAAGGGGAGATTTTAATTCATATAGAAAATCTATTGAAATTGTTTCTGATTGAAAAACTGAAACTATATTAGGCTATTTCATAAGTCCAGGGAAACAGGAAAATTGAGGCCTAATAAAACGCTTTTGTGTTGGCGGACACATTTGCTGCTATTATAACATTTTGCTTAAGGAATAGGAGAACCAAGGATGAATGCAAACACATACACAGGTGTTTGCATTTGCTGCTTAGCTTTCTGGATTCCTTAAGCTGTATCACTTTTAGATTGTGGTGATCTTACCGGAGGCAAGAAACAAAGTGAACAAGTTGCAGCATAAAATTCTCTTATAAGTTTCCCAAGGCTGTTCTTAATTATTTCTGCAGAACAGAAATAACAACTTTGCCTTTTTCTTGTGACTTAAAACTAGCAAGGAAAATATAGACAAGGAAACAAGTGACTAATATTTTGAGTAAGAGATCAATGTCAAGCTCATTACAGAAAACAATATAAAGGATCTAGAATATATGAATTCAGTGTTTTCTCTCTCTTAGCAATTTTGAGGACATAGAATTAAAATGGCCAGTTTAGGTGTGGTAAGAGTTCAGGCTTTGGAAAGAGAAGCTGTTATATCACAATGTGGGTAAAATCCATGTTTACAGTGTTACAAGAATAAGATGGCTGTAACCGGGAGGGTCATATTAATGTTGTAGGTTCCTCCAGGCTGAAAGGAACTCCTATCTCACATTTGTGATGTAGAGGAGTAGAAGGAGGGCTGTGAGCTGATGGGGCGGGGCAGGGAGGTCCCTGGGCATTGCCAGTACTGCTGCTGCCTGCGGTACTGTAGTGTTGAGAACCGGATGTCCCTGAGTAAAACCAACCTGTCTGAGCGGCAGCATGGCTTCTTCCTGTGTTTGAATCCATATTGTGAGTGCAGATGAATCACTAATAGGGGTATAACCAAGGGGAAGAAGCTATTGGTGGACTTTGAAGTAAGATAAATGGATGAATAGCGCCTTTCTCCCTCTTTGATGTAGGATGCGTGTATGAGACGGTGAGGGACACTTGTCTAAGTCCTGGTCAGCATCAGGAAGTGGCTTGGAGGGACTTTCTACCGGCGCCTTTCCTACCAAGTTACCCCAAAAGACCACACAGTTTATAAAAAATGTGCTTGCTGTGCAAATGTATCTTTGAGTCTCTAGCTAATAGAACTCTGCTCCTAAGCCCACCTAACATAGAAATTCTGGAGCCACTGTTGTCCTTGATATTACTTTATAGCCAGTGTTTGAGAAATGCTTTATGGATATTCAGCATTATGTTGTATGTTATAGAGGACTTTACATTAACATGTTTATAGTTGGGAGAGCAGGAAAGAGGCTGTTTTCATGAAACAGAGAACAAGGTAAAATAATCACATGTCAGAATGTTTGATACAGTCAATAAGAGTTCCAGAAAAGTAAAGAGAATGTTGCTGTGGGTTGGATTAACGTAGGCAGGCATCATTGAATTAGCTAACAGTATTTGAACTGAATCTTAAAAGATAAGGCAGAAGGAGGTAGCAGAGATATGCTGATGGGTGGAATGTTGTGCCAACTGCAAGCTCAAATGCTTGAATAATTTTTTGAGGAATTAAAAATGTTGAATTGGATCAACAAATAGGATATCTTTGTCATAAAACTGATTTCTAATATTTTCAGTTGCAAATATATGTATTTGAGCAACTCTTAGAATAACACCTCCTTTCCCTTCATCCCCAGGTACAAAAAATAGCTTGTATCCTATTAACTGCTTGAATTTGAAATATATGATGAAAATATAAATTTAATCAACCTGACATTAAAAACTTAAGTTCCAAAGATGTAATTTCTCATGGCCTATAATAGAAAATATAACAAATCAATTTGTTTTTCTGAACTTATTTTCCCCTAGTCTTTTATTTCATTCTCCACTTGCTTGAATAAACATGGCTTTACCATTGGTCCATGTTGACTCTCAGCAAGTTTCATCCTTTTCTCCCCAGCTAAGTAAAGCCATATTTTTATTGGTATTAATATACTACTAACAATAGTAATATAGTGTTGTTATCTGCTTAACTTGGAAAGTTTCAGTCTTCATCAGATCTTTCATGAGTCAGGGTTTAGCAGCATCTCTTCTAATGATCTTGAAAATGTCCAAATTGCCACATAGTTTAAAAACAGAACTAAAAAGTTGAGCAGTTTTCTACTGTGCTATGTTGTCAAGTGGGGAGGGCAAATTATTTTATTTATTTATTTATTTATTTATTTATTTATTTATTTATTTATTAATTATGGAGGACATTTGCCAGTTGGAGCTTTAAGAAAGATTGCATTTGGGAGGCCTGTAATTGTGCACCAAAAAGGTAATTGCAGAAGATAACATAAGGGAGATGTCATAAAGTAGAAAACTTGAAGCTCCATAATAGAAAAAAGCTGTGTGAAGAAATAGGCATTCTGCCAATTAACTGGGTGCTTGAAATAAATAGTTTGGAATTAAAGAAACAATTGCAAATTTCGAAGACTTGATTAACTTAGTTCATAGGGAAATAATGGAGGAGGGAAGGAACTTCAGATTACTTTAGTTGTAAAGCACAGTTAACATTCATTCAAGTTTTGCTTCAAAATATTTACTGATTATAAAGTTTAAGAATGTAAAATTAGAGGGATTGTTAATCTAATATTTTATGTTAAACCATTAAAATACAATCCAAGTATATTTTGGTGAAAATGAGTTATGATCATAGGAACTCAGTCTTGAACTCTTGACTGACTCAACAGTCAATAAATATTTCCCAAACTGGGCACAGTGTGGCTGAGTGTGTAGGAACGAGATCCAGTGAAGCCTGTAAATGGTGCCCAACCCTTGGGTCTTCTCATCTATTGAAGAACCACAGCACAGTTATGTAAATAACCAATTAATAATAAAAGAAAACATGTCATTGTATGTATAAAGGAGATGTGTAGGAAAACAGTAAATATTCACCTTCCCATAAATGTCCAGCTGTTCTCACCTTGTATTACTTTGAAGTAAAGTACAGTTTTTAGAATTTATTACTATACTTCTTTTGTTTGGATTAAGAAAAAACACCTTTCACCCAAACAAAAACAAAGTGGATTGCATTTCTTATTGAAAGATATTTTTGCTGGATGTGGAATTCTGGGTTTGCTGGTGCTTTCTTTTAGCACATGGAAGATATATGATTCTACTGACTTCTGGAAACTTTTGCTATTGAGAACTCAGCTGATAGTCTAACTGTAGCTTCTTTGAAGGTAATACACTCTGCTTGTTGTCTCCTTTTAAGATATTCTGTTTGATTCACTTCCGTTTGATTTAAAAATTCTCAGTTTGTCTAGGAATGGAATTGTTTTTATTTGTTCTGCTTGGGTTTCACTAGCCTTCTTAAATCTGTAGACTGGTGTCTTGTACTAATTATGAGAAATTCTCAGTCATTGTTGATTTTAAACTTCCCTCTACCTATTCTTTCTCCTTTCTGTCTGGAATGCCAATCAAATTTGTTTTAGAAATTCTTAGTCCTTCACATCTCATTCTCATATCTGCATTTTCCTTTTTTATTCTTTCTCTGCTGAATTACACATTATTTCTCCTGAACTACATGTTTCCCTATTTCTTATTTCTTTATTCTACTGCCATTGGGTTTTAAATTTTGGCTGTTGTAATTTCTAGGAGTTCTATTTGGTTCTTTTAGAAATCTGCTATGTTAGTTTTTATGGATTCTTGTTCTTTACTGATATTTTAAAGTTTGTTCTTTTTTTCTAAATGACGTAGGTTGCCTTTTAATGCATCTAATAATTCTAAGACTTAAAAATCTGTGCAGCCTATTTCTGCTATTGGTCTTGCTTCACATGTGCTGCTTTTCTTCCCTGTGTGTCTGGTTATTTTGATTGATTATTGCTCTCATACAGTTTTGTTACGGGGGTTGCCAGAGGGTGCCCTCCTCTGAAAAGTACTATATTGCCTCTGCCAGTCTTCCTGGAATATTGCAGCCAGGGACTCTTTATAAACCATTTTGAGGATTGTGACTCCCGGGCCCATCCCACTGTGGATATGTGCCTGGGATGGCCACAGATTCTCAAAGACTTTGTTTTTCTTACCTTTTTTGTTTCCCGCATTGTGTGGTGCCAAGAGAACCTGGTTTTCATTCTCATGTGATTGGGGGAGAGAGGGTGGGTCAATTCTAGTTCATTCTTTCCCTGGGGATGTCATGCTTTGGGGTCCCAATTTGATGTGTGTGGGGGGCCTCTTTAAGGATCTCACGTTTGACAGGTGTTAATCCTTTTTTTTTGCCACCTTGCCACTTGAGGCTGAGGATATGAAGTACAAGCAGATGGCGTTGGCTGATGCCCTAAGGGCAAAAGTGGCTTTGGTTCTCCTGAGTTTAGGTTTTCCTCAAAATTTGGTCTGGCAGTTCCCCTTATCTTGTCAAATTTTTGGTGCTCTTAAACTAATCTATATATGTATTTTTATAGTTTATCCAGTGCTTTTTCATTGTTCTCAGTGGGAATTATTAATAGATCTGAGTAACAAGAAATCAGAAACTACCTAATGGCCCAGGCTGGTGCATAAGAGCCTGCATCTGCGGGTGTGCTGCTGGTGAGGCTGCAAGCCATAGCGCCCTGCACAGCATATTCTTTGCAGCCTCTGTAACGGCTGGGTTGATGAGAGGATGGGTCTTAAGGGCACTATTACTTTAATTCGCTTAAGTATCCATGTGCTTGTTTGGAGAAACTGTCAGGGAAAACCATTTTTATTAAAGGTCCCGCCATTCTTACATTCACCCAGGCATGATCCTGTCATCTTTAATTTCTCAGTGTTTACTTTCCGTCTTTTAAAACTGCTTATCTTATTTTTCCATTTCTACCATAGTATCTTAATTCTAGGATTACTTTCCTACTGCTTGTTGGTATTCTGCAGTAACCTCTTAACTGGTCTGTAATTACTATCAGAGTTGAACATCCTTTTGTGGGTATGAATTCTTATGACCTCTTGTGAATTATCTGTTTCTATCATTTGATGAAATATTTTATTATATGCTCTCCTTATACATTTTTAGTGTTTGGGGTTTATATTATATTTTTATTTTATTTTATTGTCTTTTTCTGTGTTTTTCTTCAGTTTAAATACTGTCAACCTTCCATAGTTTGTATGTTCCTGTTTGTAAATATTTCACCAGGTAGTGTGATTAGAGCTGGGAATATAAAAGTAAGTGTAACACGTTTATCTGTGATTAAGATCATATTATAGTGAGGGAGCTATGCATACAGTGCTTCAGTGCTAGACTACTGCAAGTTAAAGCATAAAAGAGGGAATAAATGTTATTGAGGAAATCTGGGGAAGCTTTGCAGAGATAATGTGTTAGTTACATAAGATCTTTTCCAGTAGAAACAAAGGGTATGGAAGGACATTTCAGATATGGGAAATAAATTTTAAAGTCATAGAGATAAAAGTCATAGTGCACTATAGGATCTGTACTTAGGTTCCTGTAATTGGAGGATGAAGTATTTTTGGGGATGGAAATTGAAACCAGGAAGAGTTGAAAGACCTGGGTTAAAAAGGGACATTGATGGACGCAAAGAACCTGTGTGTGGGGATAAAGGAGTGGGTGAGCAGGACGGGTGAGGAGGTCTGATTGGGGACAGTGTGTCTGGGGTGGGGCTGGTGGTTGTGAACTGTGCTGTGACAGTGGGAGTGGGCTGCTGAAGTCATGTGAGAGGGCAGAGTGTGCCGGGGACCATGACACGAGTCCCTGGATCACCCATGTAGATGAGCATTCACTTTGGACAGTGGCAAGATGGTGGATGTTACGATGTTGACGATGTTTTGATTTGGACTGTGTCTGTCCCAGTTTTAACACTGAAAGTCCCTGTCATGAGAAACTCCTAAGTCCTGGGAAAACTGTTATGGTTGGTTATCTTAGTGACGTGCCAGAGGGCTGAATGAATTTGAGGCATTGAACGGTGGAGAGTAATTATCTGTAAGGGGGAGGGGTTGCCCAGAATGGAGGGAAAAATGAGGGAATGTGTTTATGCTAATTTACACTAGAGTAGTGTTTTCGGGAGACAGCATGGAGGTAAAGGAGCATTTAGAAGAGGTTGAGCTTGTGTGGGTGGAGATTGGTTAGTAGCTGCCGGTGGGAAATGTTTGGAATGAGTTCCACAGAGGGAATATACAAATGAGTTAGGTGGGTAGATGGCGGTCAGGGATGAATTAAATGAGAACAGCTGTAAGAGCGATGCTAAGTCTCTAGTGCAGGGGTGTCTAAACTGCGGCCCGCAATCCATTGTTAATGGCTCACAGCAAATTCCAAAAATATATTTCGTTAACTTAAATAAACCAGGTGAGGCGATATGTACTTCACCTTGAGTGAGTGGCCCGGCTGTTTGTATATTTTACCACATATGGCCCTTGGTAAAAAACGTTGAAAAAAGTTTGGACACCTCTGCTCTAGAGGGTCTATGTTTTGGGCACTGATGCAGGAGGGCAAGGATGAAAGGTACCGATAGAAAGAATTGCACAAAAAATTCGCTAAGCACTTTGGTGTAAAGTTGTTTCAGATCTGACTGCAGGTGTCTCCCAGGTTTTTAGCCTCCAAGTTGGAATAGAATAATATAAAAAACTCTAGTCTGTTTTTTCACTGCTACTTATTTCTCTGAGGTTTGATACTTTTATATTTAACCCATTGTCTTTTACATTTGGTCTCAGGAATAAATATTAGTTTTTTTAATCAATTCTGTTTTCTTAATAATGCTTTCTAGTTATTCAGCATCATTTAATGCATAACGTTTTGTTTACTCATTGTTACTGTGGGGACAGAACCCCAAAAAGCAGTTTCCAGGCTCTCGGCCTCACATAGAAAGCTGCTGGCTCAGGTAGTAAATGGCCATCAACTGTGATTGGATGGCCATCAGCTGTGGCTAGTTGGCCATCAGCTGTAACCAGTGAGCCATTGGCCACTAATATAACTGCTGTGGCTACGCTAGCAGACAGATGGGGGGGCTAGCAAGAAGATGGTGGCTGAGCCTGCAAGCGGCACAGTGAGGGTTGAAAATTGTGTGGCTCCTGTTTCCTGTTTCTCCAACCCAGCCACCAGCGAGAATATAGTGGCATGACTCCCCTACCTATGGCTCCGTGGGTGTTCCTTTTTGGCCTCACCATGTCCTGCGTTCTTATGTGGGGAGCGGGAGCAGAGACCCCGCAGGCCTCCCTGCACGACAGTTACTTTATATGTTACTGGCATTTTTCTAGTCCACATCAACCTGGGAGTGACACAGCCCATAAATTGACCACTGTTTGAGTCCTGCTCACCTGTTCAAGACTTTAAGACTGGGGTGTTTGTGGGGGAGGGGGGTAAAGGGAGGGGAGAGGGAGAGAGAGATTGAGATTGGTTGATGGGAAGTGACTCACTTCCATCTTCTGTACCCCATTTGGCTGCCTAAGTTTCTGGTCTTGGGGTGGTACCAAGCTAGTCTCAGTAAATCTTAATGCTGTCACGGCTACCCGGCTGCCCTCTGTACTGCTGTTCTGTAAGCCTCAGCCATAGCCACTGCCATAGCGGTGCCATTGGTGACTTTCAATTCAGTTTATCTGCAGTTGTTTGAGCAAATAGTCTGGAGCTACGCTCTGAAATTAGGTTCCTGGAAAGGATCGCCTTGTCGCCTCTCCTTCACTATAATGATTGCTTCCCTTCATTGTGCTGAGCTGTAACTCATAAGTTAGGCTGAGCACCAGGCCCGGTGGACAGTCAGGCTCTCGCAGAGCTTTTGCTGTCCTCAGTAGTGTGGAAACCAGACATTTTCCTCTTGTATGAGTGGCTGCTGCTTTCAGATTTAATTGTTAGTGGAGTCAACTTCGTTTACAAGTTTTCTATGGTTAAATAATACAGTTAATTTATAAATTAATGTCTTACTTTTGGTTGTCTTATCTGTTGGTGCTGTACCTGGCTAATGGAAGGGGCTGAAGAATGTCTGTTGAATCGGGTGGGATGGAATGGAATGTGGATCTGATGTGTCCTATCTGATTGTAACGTATCTGACGTGGATCTGGTCTTGTCATGCCCAGCTCGGGAATTACTGCTGTTTTTATTTGTTTAGGAGATTTTTAAGAACTCTTGTATAAATTAACCATTAAAAAAAAAGAGGTTTGTGTTCTTGTAGAAGAGAAGAAATGCACTTGAGTATATAAGTAATTAATCTTTCCTTTCAGTGTAATTTTTAGTATTTTCCAAATGTGCCTGTGCTATTAAAACAGTAATAAAGTAATCAGATGATTGGTTTTTACATTGATCAGCTTGGTGTAGTTACTGAGACATCAACATACTAATTAGAATGTCAGGATTTTAAATTACTGTTCGTTTTCTAACTTTTAATGTTTTGGATGATTATAAATGATAAAAGAATTTGTAAGTGAAGTAACACATCATCCTATCAATTTTGGTTAATTAGCACAGTCACATAGTAGTAATTATTCCCTTTTTTGTTTCCCGTTTTTCTACCTTTCCTAAAGAGTTACCATTTATTAATAATTTAATTAAAATATTTCTTCCTATTATATGGCTTTCTTTTGTACATTTAAATGAAGAAAGTATGTTGTAAGCATTGGATTGTAAATAGAAAATTATTTTCAACTAACTTATATTTTAGGTTGATTATTCTGGTTATTATTTAATTAATATGTAGTAAATACCCTTAAACTAGAACAACAATTCTAAGACCTAACATCAAAAATTAAAGCCAAAACCTAATCCTCAAACTTCAAACAATAACCATTTTATAACATCTCACAATTTTGAGGGTCAGGAATTCAGACTGAGCGCAACAGAGCAATTCTGATCCATATGGTGTTGTACGGGGTTACTTGGTTGGCAGCCAGTGTGGTCTAGAATGTACAAGACAGCTCTACTCACATGCCTGGTGCCCAGGTGAGGACTTGTAGAAAGCTGTGCTCTACTGGGATCTTTCCATGTAACCTTTCTAACTAGGGGGTTGGACTTCTTCTTTGGAGTGACCCAGGACTGCAAGAGAACAAGGCAGAAGCTTTTATTCCTCTCAGAGACTAAGCCTGGGACTGGCACGGTGTCACTTGTGCCATATTATTGGTCAAAGTAGTCGTATGCCAGCCCAGGTCAAGGGGAGGGCAAATAGAGCTCAGCTCTTAATGGGAGGCGTGTCAAACAATTTGCAGCCATCTTTAATCCCCACAGTAAAACTAATGGTGCGGTCCCAGTGAGTTTGGGAAACAAAGTGCCCATTATAGATCACATTACTTATTAACCTCTAAAGACCTGTGTTTATTAGAATTAGTAATATTAAAAATCATGATATATGCTTTCAGTATTTACTTCCTCCACACATTTTTGATGTCATTATAAAAGAAATGATTCCAAATTGTTTCATTACACATTGGATGTTTTATATTTTTATCATTTTTTTTTCCGTTTTTTAAAAAAAATTTATTGGGGTGACAATTGTTAGTAAAATTACATAGATTTCAGGTGTACAACTCTGTATTACATCATCTATAAATCCCATTGTGTGTTCACCTCCCAGAGTCAGTTCTCCCTCCATCACCATATATATGATCCCCCTTACCCTCATCTCCCACCCCCCACCCCCCTTACCCTCTGGTAACCACTAAACTATTGTCTTTGTCTATGAGTTTTTGTTTCTCATTTGTTTGTCTTGTTCTTTTGTTGTTTTTGGTTCATATACCATATATCAGTGAAATCATATGGTTCGCTGCTTTTTCTGTCTGACTTATTTAGCTTAGCATTATACTCTCAAGATCCATCCATGTTGTCACAAATGTTCCTATATCATCTTTTCTTACCGCCGAATAGTATTCCATTGTGTATATATACCACGACTTCTTTATCCATTCATCTATCGAAGGACATTTTGGTTGTTTCCATGTCTTGGCCACTGTAAACAAAGCTTCAATAAGCATTGGAGCACACGTGTCTTTATGGATAAATGTTTTCAGATTTCTTGGGTAGATACCAAGAGGAGGGATTGCTGGGTCATATGGTAATTCTATTCGCAATTTTTTGAGGAACCTCCACACTGCCTTCCATAACAGCTGCACCAGTCTGCATTCCCCACCAACAGTGTAAGAGGGTTCCTTTTTCTCCACAGCCTCCCAACACTTGTTACTATTTGTCTTATTGATGATAGCCATTCTGACTGGGGTGAGGTGATATCTCATTGTGGTTTTTCTTTGCATTTCTCTGATTTAGTGATGTTGAGCATTTTTTCATATGTCTATTTGCCATTTGTATGTCCTCTTTGGAGAAATGTCTCTTCAGGTCCTCTGCCCATTTTTCAATTTCGTTGTTTGTTGTTTTGTTGTTGAGTTTCATGAGTTCCTTGTATATGTTGGATATTAGCCATTTATCGGAGGAAATGTTTTCAAAAATCTTCTCCCATTCAGTTGGTGGCCTCTTTATTTTGTCAATGGTTTCTTTTGCTGTGCAGAAGCTTTTAAGTTTCATATAATCCCATTCGTTTATTTTAGCTTTGACGTCCATTGCTTTTGGAGTCGAATTCATAAAATGCTCTTTGAACCCAAGGTCCATAAGTTTAGTACCTATGTTTTCTTCTATGCAGTTTATTGTGTCAGGTCTTATGCTTAAGTCTTTGATCCATTTTGAATTAATTTTGGTACATGGTGAGAGATAACAGTCCGGTTTCATTCTTTTGCACGTGGCTATCCAATTTTCCCAGCACCATTTATTGAACAGCCTGTCTTTCCTCCATTGTATGTTTTTAGCTTCTTTGTCAAAAATTATCTGTCCATATTTATATGGTTTTATTTCTGGGTTCTCAATTCTATTCCCTTGGTCTATGTGTCTGTTTTTCTGCAAATACCATACTGTTTTGATTATTGTAGCTCTGTAGTACAAGCTAAAGTCAGGGAGTGTGATACCTCCAGCATTGTTCTATTTTCTTAAGATTGCTTTGGCTATTCGGGGTCTTTTGTGGTTCCAAACAAATCTGATGATTTTTTGTTCTATTTCTTTAAAAAATGCCATTGGGATTTTGATGGGGATTGCCTTAAATCTGTATATTGCTTTGTGTAATATGGCCATTTTAACTATGTTGATTCTTCCAATCCATGAGCACGGAATTTCTTTCCATTTCTTTGTGTCTTCTTCAATTTCTTTCAAAAATGTCTTATAGTTTTCAGCACATAGGTCATTCACATCCTTGGTTAAGTTTATTGCTAGGTATTTTATTCTTTTTGCTGCAATTGCAAAAGGAATTGATTTTTGTATTTTTTTTCTGAGATTTCATTGTTAGCATATAGGAATGCAATGGACTTTATCCATTGATTTTGTAGCCGGCAACTTTACTGTATTCGTTGATTGTTTCTAATAGCTTTTCAGTGGAGTCTTTAGGGTTTTCTATATATAGCGTGATGTCATCTGCAAAGAGTGACAATTTAACTTCTTCATTCCCAATTTGGATGCCTTTTATTTCTTTCTCATGCATGATTGCTCTGGCAAGGACTTCCGACACTATGTTGAAAAGCATTAGTGATAGGGGACAGCCCTTTCATGTTCCTGAACATAGAGCAAAGGGCTTCAGATTTGCACCATTAATTATGAGATTAGTTGAGGGCTTGTCTTATATGGCCTTTATTATGTTAAGGTATTTTCCTTCTATACTTATTTTGTTAAGTGTTTTAATCATAAATGGATGTTGTATCTTGTCAAATGCTTTTTCTACATCAATTGATATAATCATACGATTTTTGTCCTTTATTTTATTTATGTCATGTATCACATTGATGGATTTGCAGATGTTGAACCATCCTTGTGCCCCAGAGATGAACCCCTGTTGGTCCTGATGAATAATCTTTTTAATGCATTGTTGTATTCGATTTGCTAGAATTTTGTTTAGGATTTTTTTCATCTGTGTTCATCAGAGATATTTGTCTGTAGTTTTCTTTTTTTGTGTTGTCCTTACCAGGTTTTGGTATCAGGGTAATGTTGGCCTCACAAAATGAGTTAGGGAGTACTGTCTCTTCTTCAATTTTTTGGAAGAGTTTGAGCAGAATTGGTATTAGATCCTCTTTGAAGATTTGGTAGAATTCACTAGTGAAGCCATCTGGTTCCGGACTTTTGCTTCTGGGAAGGTTTTGAATGACTGATTCAATTTCGTTACTGGTGATCGGTCTGTTTAGATTTTCCAGTTCTTCATGGTTCAGCCTTGGAAGGCTATATGTATCTAAGAAGTTGTCCATTTCTTCTAGGTTATTGAATTTGGTGGCATATAGTTCTTCACAGTATTCTTGGATGATCCTTTGTACTTCTGTGGTGTCCGTGATAACTTCTCCTTTTTCACTTCTGATTTTAATTAGTGTCTTCTCTCTCTTTATCTTAGTGAGTCTAGCCAAGGGTTTGTCAGTTTTGCTAATCTTTCTAAGAACCAGCTCTTTGTCACATTAATTTTTTCTATTGTCTTTTTGTTCTTTATTTCATTCAGTTCTGCTCTGATTTTTGTTATTTGCTTTCTTCTGCTCACCTTGGGTTTCACTTGTTCTTCTTTTTCTAGTTCTTTAAGTTGTAACATGAGGTTATTTACTTGGGATTTTTCTTGTTTCTTGAGATAGGCCTGTAATGATATAAATTTCCCTCTTCAAACTGCTTTTGCTGCATCCCAAAAATTTTGGTAGGATGTATTTTCATTGTCATTTGTTTCTATGTATCTTTTGATCTCTCCTCTAACTTCTTCTTTGACCCAGTCATTCTTTAAAAGTATGTTGTTTAATCTCCATGTATTTGTGGTTTTTTTCCTGCTTTCTTTTTACAGTTGATATCCAATTTCAAAGCCTTGTGATCAGAGAATATGCTTGGTATGATTTCAAACTTCTTAAATTTGCTGAGGCTGATTTTATGTCCCAACATATAGTCTATCCTTGAGAATGTTCCATGTACACTAGAAAAGAATGTATAGTCTGATGTTTTAGGATGAAGTACTCTATATATGTCAATTATATCCATTTCATCTAATGTGTCATTTAGGGCTGCTATTTCGTTATTTATTTTCTGTTTGGATGATCTATCCATACCTGTCAATGATGTATTTAAGTCGCCTAGTATAATTGTGTTTTGGTCAATTTGTCCCTTTAGTTCTGTTATTAGTTGCTTGGTATATTTCGGTGCTCCCTGATTGGGGGCATACATGTTAATGACTGTTATGTCTTCTTGTTGTATAGTCCCCTTTACCATTATGAAATATCCATCTTTGTCTCTTGTTACCTTTTTCACCGTGAAGTCTCTTTCATCTGATATCATTATGGCTACACCTGATTTTCTCTGGGTACCATTTGCTTGGAGTGTCAATTTCCACCCTTTCATTTTGAGTCTATGCTTGTCCTTGTATCTGAGATGTGTCTCTTGGAGACAGCATATGGTTGGGTTTAGTTTTTTGATCCAATCTGCTACTCTGTGCCTTTTCATTGGTGAGTTCAGTCCATTTACATTTAGGGTGATTATTGATATATGAGGATTTCCTGTCATTCTATCTTTAGTTTTCTGGTAAGGCTGTGTCTCCATTGTTTCTCTGCCTTTTTGTTGTTGTCTATTATTTCTGTGTGGTGGTATTCTATGATGTTTCCCTCTGTTTCTTCTTTTATTACAGTATACATTTCAGTTCTGGATTTTTTTTTTTTTGAGTGGATACCCTTAACTTTATGTAAAAGAAAGTTTGATATTTGGAGTATTCCATTTTCTTCAGCATGCTTATTTATCCATTCCCATATTCCGGTTCAGGCCTTTACTCTCCCCCTTTTGATGTTTTGGTTGCCACAAATTGTCCCTGTTGCTGGTGGTCGAATAGCCTCCTTTAGTATTTCTTGTAGTGCAGGTCGTGAATTAGAAAATTCCTTTAGCTTCTGTATGTCTGGAAAGGTCTTTATTCCTCCTTCATATCTAAAGGATATCTTTGCTGGATATATTAATCTTGGCTCACAATTTCTCTCTTTCAATAGTTTGAATATTTGGTTCCACTCCCTCCTGGCTTGTAGAGTTTCTGCTGAAAAATCTGATGATAATCTAATGGGCTTTCCTTTGTAGGTTACCGTCTTCTTTTCCCTGGCTGCCTTGAGGATTCTTTCTTTGTCGTTGATTTTAGACAGCTTCAATACAATGTGCCTTGGAGAAGGCCTGTTGGGATTGAGGTAATTAGGTGTTCTATTTGCTTCTTGGATTCAAGGATCCAGTTCTGTCCACAAGTTTGGGAAGTTCTCATCGACAATTTGTTTGAATATATTCTCTGTTCTCTTCTCTCTTTCTTCTCCTTCTGGTATGCCCATTATTCTTATATTGCTCTTTCTGATGGAGTCAGAAAGTTCTTGTAGAGTTCTTTCATTTCTTTTAAGTCTCAAGTCTCTTTCTTCTTCCATCTGTGCAATTTCCAGGTTTCTATCTTCGATGTCACTGATTCTTTCCTCCATCTGGTCAACTCTACTACCTAAGCTGGTTATTTCATTCTTGATTTCTTCTATTGAGTTCTTGATCTCCAGAAATTCTATTTGGTTCTTTTTTAAAATTTCAATCGCTTTCGTAAAATGCTCATGTTGTTCTTTGATTGTGTTTCTGAGTTCATTAAACTGCCTTTCTGTGTTTTCTTGCATCTCGTTGAGTTTTTTCAGAACTGCAATCTTGAATTCTCTGTCATTTAAGTCACATATTTCCATACCTTTAAGTTCCTTTTCTGGAGACTTTTTGTTTTCTTTCTGAGCTGTCTTGTTGCCTTGGTTATTCATGGCAATTACTGATTTATTATTTCTCTTCCTAGACATCTACAGGAGTGGCTTCTGCAACAGGTTGTTAGGAAGAGGTCTTTCTTTTGTTTTCTAGTACTTGTTGGTAGAATGTTTTATTTTCTCTCTGACTACAGCCTTTTTTTCTCTCTCACATGGTAGTGCTATGTTTTCTCTGCACTATTCCAGCTTCTCACAGAATGGGGCAATTCCCTGGGAGATGAGCTTCCCCTCTGTTAATAGTTCGCCTGGGTCATAGGGCGCAGTGTCTGTGTGTGTATGCGGAGAGCTTTCGAAGTTCCAAAGCTCTTCCTGCACCAGATTCAGAGCCCATATGTTTCAGCAGTTCTGTTTACTCCTGCAGGGATCCACCCAGATAGGTGGGGCCAGGGGCAGGGTGAGTTGTGAGAGGTGGCCCAGAGCAGTGGCCGCGACCACCACCACTGCTGGTCCTACTTTCACAGTTCCTCCCCTTTTCTGGAACTAGTTGGGCTGCATATCTGTGTCTGTGGTCCACAGTTCACAGAACATCAAATACTCTGCTCTCTTGATTTGACACTGCTACTGTTCCGCTTCTAGCACTGGGCATGTGGGGGCAGCGCGAGCTCTGGGAGGGTAGGGAGGGGGCAGCTAGTCTCAGTGCCTAAGGCTCCAATCTCTGCTCAGCAGTGCGGGCTTAAACTGCGGTTTTCAGCCTTCTTCCCTCAGTCTTTTCTCTGAGGTCTCTGTGGTGAGCATTGGGTCAGCCGTGTTATATGATATCCCCTCAGCCCTGTGGGCCATAAGCAGAGCCCTAGCAGTACGAGTTCTTCCCTCTCCTGCAGCTGCGGTAGTTCCGGGAAGCAGCAAGCTCGGAGCACTGAGCTAGGTCTGCGTCCTGTGCCTGTTCGACTCCGTCTCCGTACTTCTCCCTTCCCGCCTCCCCTGCTCGCGCGATTCGCCCACCTGTAGGTGAATTCAGTAGTGGGCCTCTTCGTCTTGTGTGTCTGCTCTGCAGGGAGTCCTTTGTTGAGTTATTGTTGTTAGATTAGTTGTAAATTCCAGGGGAGCTTTACAGAGGCTCACCTCACGCCGCCATTTTGATGACGTCTTTCATTACATTGGATGTTTTAAAGAGTCTTTCCATTAATAATTTATTTTAAGTGTAGTTTGAATATTGTTGGAATTGTTAACATATATTTTTACCTGCTAGTACAAATGTGTTTCATTTTAAGAAAAACTGATAACTTTAACTCATTGATTTACTTTTATTGATGCCATGCCCCTTTCTACAAAGGATGCAAGGTAACTTGCAACAAGACACATATGACAAATCTGTATAGAAGTAAAATGTAAATAGCAGTGGAAAATGAGGATCAATTAAAACAGTAAATGGCATCCCCATCTGCCCAGTGACTAAAGCTGCAATCCTAGGAGTCTTTTTCTCCAGACCCATTGGTCCGTAATCCATCAGTCTGTGCTGCCTCCAGAATCTACCCCAAACCTGTCCACTTGTGTTTTGTCCACCAGTGCTTCTCTAGTTGAGGCCACCATCATCTCTTCTCTAAACTACCATGAGAGCCTCTTGAGCATAAGCAGTGTAAATCAGATCTTGACTTTCCTCTGCTTAACGCCTCTTTAATGCACAGTTCTTGGTGTAAAAGTCTGTCTCACCCAGGTCTGAGGGCTCCGTCTACCTCTCTAACCGCCCCCCACACCACCCCCTGCCTGCCACTGCCCTCCGTTGGCCTTCTTTCTGTCTTCTAACTTGTCAGCCTTTTTCATCTTTAGAAAAAAGGACCTTTTAGGACCTTTGTGCTAGTTGTTACCTCTGCTTGGGATGTTCTAGCCATAGGTTTGCATGGCTGACTCCTTTTCATTCAAGTTTCCATTTAAATGTCACTTCTTCAGAGACTTTGATTGACCACACAACTGAAAGTCTAAATCCATCCATCCATAGCACTTCCCCTTGTTTTGTTTTCATCATAGCTCATTACCTGATAGTTTCTTGTTTATTCTTTATTGCCCGTCTCACCCCATTGAAATGTAAGCTTCATGAGAGCAGTGTTTTTACTTTTTGCTTGTTCATAGTTGGATTCCATCTCTTAGAAATAGTGCTTTTTACATAGTACAATGAATTTTATTAATGAATTCTACATTAAAAAAATCAAATGTTAGACTCGATGGTGGTATTTTTCAGGACATGATAAGTTTGTTTTAGAAAAGAGGATTATTTCCCTGGGATTTACTCTTTAAACTGATGATGTATATCAGCATCACTAATGGATTTTTTAAAAATATGTATGCTCTGGTCTTCTATCTATATGTCTATGTGGCAACAGGGATCTCTAATTTTGAAAAGCTCCACTGCAGATCTGATGTACGTTCTTGCTTAAGGACCAGAGCTATGTGGATTCAGGTAGAAAACCTCTGATCAAATTATTTATAAACGTGATTGAATATTGTTGATTGGAAGTTTATGAACTAAATCTCTGGGAAGCCTTATTTATATCTTTATTCTAGAGGCCAGTATAATAGATTAATGGTTCCAAAGTGATGTGTCCAGGATGATCATTTGGGAGTATTGCAAGGACATAAATACAACACATACTTTTTATCTTATTTTTAAACATTTTTTGGGGAAGGCATGTTTTACATATCTAATGTACAGTAATACATGTGATTTATAAATAAATATACATATATCGGAAATATGTGCTCAAAATATTTTACTGATAAAAGGTGTGATCCGGAGGGCGGAGATGAATCTGCCAGTCGGGATGGGCTATGCAGTGGTAACGAATGACCCCCAAAACTCAGTGACCACTAAAAATGTTTATTTCATGTTCATGCTCTATGTCTCCTGTGGGCCATCTATAGCCCTGTTTTGTGTCATATTGTCATTGCAACTCAGGGTGATTGAGCAGCCTTTATCTGGAAGTTCACCAGTTGCTGTGGCAGAGGGAGGAGAGAAAAAGGTAAATGGTGCACTCATAAAGCTTTTGCTTGGGAGTGACACATGTCACTTCTGCTTAGATTTCACTGGCCAAAGAAAGTTACATGGCCACGTGTGAGTCCAGCAGGTAAGGGAAGCATAACCCTCTGTCAGTGAGGGACTCTGCATAGTGTGAATAGCAGTGCAGTCTACACAATCCCTACCTATCGGTTCACTGTGTGGGGTGTTTACCTCTTCAGAGCTCGCTCTTAGTCTCCTTTTACAATTGCCGACAGAGTGAGACTGCTCTCCTAGTTCATGGTTTGATGGAGAGTATTAAAAAGAAGAAGACACAAACACAGCCCAAATTCTGAATTTTATTAGTAGGGCAGCATGTGAAATAATGTAATTACAAATTAGAGAAATAAAACTTTACCCAAACTGTTAAAGCTTAGTGTGATTTGTGCTTACCAAAGAGATTATACCATTGTACTGTATGCCATTTGAAACATTCAGGTACCGACCATTGAATGGGTGGGTATAGATCATAGAGGCAGAAGTGTGGGGAATTGTGAGTAGGGGTGGAAAGAGAAGAGCATCAAAGTTCAAACGTTCCAGGGTCTTTGCTTATTGAAAATTTAACTGGAGTGAAGATTGTGTGCACTCAGGAAATGTGATTCCATTTAGAGTGGTGTGTTTATATAACTCTATTAAGGAAGATGTTTATTTTATATATCATGATATACAGTGGGTCCTCGAATAACATCGTTTCATTATAATGATGAGATGCCTAGGAATTTAACTCTTGTTTACATTAATTAGCCTATGGTAAAATTGGTTTCATTATACATCGTTTTGCTTAAAGTCAGAAAACCTATAGAAGATGTTAAGTGAGGGCTTACTCTACCTTGGTTGTAAGATGTTGCAGTGATAACTTAACTTGCTTTATTAGTTATTTTGAATACCTCCAAAAGACCAGTCCTATGTTAGTTTAACTAATAAAGTGACTAATAAAATTAGTAATTTTAACTAATAAAAAGTTACTCAAACCACTGCAGTTGCCGGAAACATTTCACTTTATTGCTGGGGAAAAAAATCCTGGAAAACAGAAGTTAATCAAAATACATAGTACTGATAGTAATAATAAATATTTACCATTTATTAAGGGCATGCTATTTGTTATTCCAGTTCTAGACACTTTCCATACTTTGTTTTATTTAAAAGCTACATGAAGTAGGTATTATTTTCTTCATTTTACTGATTAAGAAACTGAAGTATGAGGAGGTTAATGAACCTGTTTAAGATTTGAACATAGGTTTCTGCAATTACGAAAACTATATATTTTCCATTCTGTTGCTCTGCTTTTATAATTGCTCCACAATAACTGTTTTCACTCTCTTATGAAAGATTCTTTGTCAGTAGAAACAGGAAGCCATTTAATTTTGTCTTGCTCCTTTAGAGGGTATTTTCGAGGCATGCAATAGGTAACCTCATTAAAGGAGTCTGAGAAAATGAAACACGCTCATATTTTTCCCTAAAAATAGTAGAGAATGCTCAAGATTATTTTTAAAAATGCTAAACTTCAATTTAAACATGCTAGAATGAGTGTTGATTATATGTAATATGTTGCTGTGACATACTTCCAAATTTTTGAAAGACCTATAAGACTTCTCATGACATCTAATTATATTATACCTTCAGTTTCTTTATTTTTATCCTGTTCATTACCAAAAACGGATTGAGTTGAAAATTTTCAATTGACAGCATTTTGTTGCATTGATGTTACATGTTCAGTTCTCTTGTAAAGCGATATAATTTTGTTTATTTGGAGGATGCATGGCCCTTGCGGGTTTTAGAGCCAGACTTTAGTTGGAAATCCAGTGTGATTTTCTATTCCTATTAATTAGCTGTAAAACTAAGATAATAGCTGCCTTATAGGGTGGTTGGTAGCATTAAATGAGATAATATAAGTGAAGTGGTTAGTTAGCATGTTAACTAGCATGGTCTGCATGGCCCTCAGCTTTTATTGATTTTTGAACACTGTATAGATTAATACACTTAAACTACCTGCTCTGTGATGTATTTCAACTTTTACATAACAACCTGTGAGCAAACATTTCCAGCCATTCCACAGTTGTGAGATAGCTGTCAGCCAGCCAGCACTTCTGTTTCAGTTTATTTCTGTCATTGTCTTTATGGTATTGTTTGTGCAGTTGCTGAAGTATCTTGTAGGGGTTGTTCTCACTGTCCCTTTAGATATGGGCCGCAGCAGGTCAGGGATGGAGTGATGGTGGGTTGAATGGGCAGTGCTTTGGGCCCAGCCTTACTTCAACCAGAGTAATTTTCTTTTCTTTTTTCTAATTTCTGCAACATAATATCCTTCCAGGTAAGATTTCCTTTGAAGAATTATGTTCGTTCCTTAAAATACATTTGAAAATCAGTTTTCGGTTGGATTTCTACCTTCTATGGAAAAACAGAGAACAAAATGCTTACCTACCACTAGTAATAAACATAAGTCTTTGACTTAGTGGATTTGGATAAACTTGGAAATCATTAGGCCTGCCAAAGGTGGTGATTCTGCAGTGTCACTCTAATACTTATGAGACTTAGGCTAGTCAACAGTATCTTTAGTTTTGAAGTAAAAGAACAAAATTAAAAAGATGCAAGAAAGCCATGAACAATTAGAAAGTGATAAGAAAATTCCATTTATAGTGACATACAGAACACAAAATATTTAAAGGAAAAATTTAATAAAATATGTGGGGTTATAAATAAGAAAATAGCAATTATCTATAATCCCTTTGCCCGGAGTTAGACAGTTATATTTTTATGTCGACTTTTTCCTGCATATAATCTTATATGCACACATACTCGTAGTTGGAATCTCTTATAGATTTATTTTACTTTGCCTTCACCTAACTGTATTAATTTACCCTTACCTCACAGTGTTTCATGGATATCGTTCTGTGACAGTGATCATAAATTTCCATAATTTTAAAAATAATTTTACCGACTGCATAATATTTCATTATAACACAGTTCATTTACTTTTACTTTACCTTTTTAATCTTTTAAAAACTAAGAAGTATAAATATATCCAGAAAAGTATATAAAACAAAAACATACAATTTAGTAGATGATTTTTAAGTGACCATTAGTCTGTCATTCAGGTGAGGAATAAAGCATTGCTGTTACCCTTGAAATACCTCCCTCTGTTCTTTTTCAACCAATCCTTTCTTTTCTTAGGGGAAACCACTAGTCTGATTTTATGGTAACTACTTCTGTACCTTTTTTCCTTTAGTTAACCATCTGAGTATTCATCCCTAAACCATATAATGTACCGTATTGAAACAGACCTTTATATAAATGGAATAGTTGGGTATGTTTTATCTTGTTCCTGGATTATTTTGCTTTATATGTATTTAAGAGTAGGCCCGTTGTGTGAAGTTGCAGTTTATTTGTGTTTCTACTCTGTAGTCTACACTGTGAATATACTCTGCTTATTTATTCATTCTGTTTATGATGCATATTTGCGTTACCATATTTTGGCTATTATGAGTAATGTTGCTCTGTGGTTATATGAATAATGCTTGTTCATGTTTCCTGGTGTTCATGTTTCTCCAGGGCATTGGTCTGAGAACTGGAACATTCCTGTCACTTGGAAACTTGTTAGAAATGCAAATTCTTGTGACCTACTCCAGACTTATGAATTGGAAACTCTAGGGGTGGTGCCCAGTAATTTGTGCTTTAACAAGCTTTCCAGGTGATTCTGGTGAATGGTACAGTTTGAAGTCCATTGCGCTAGGGCAGGGGGCCAGCAAAATTGGCCCGTGGGCCAAATCCTGGTTGCTGGCTGTTTTTGCATGGCCTGTGAACTAAAACTGTTCTTTGAATTTTACTTTTATTTATTTTATTTTATGTCCCTCCTTTACATTTTTGAACAGTTGAAAAAAATTAAAAGAGGAATAATTTCTTGACACAGGAAAATTATATGAAATATAAATTTCAGAGTCCATAAATAAAGTGTGGTTGTAACACAGGTGTGTCCATTTGTTTGCATATGTCTGTTTCCTTGCTGCAGCAGAAAACTATGTATTTGTGACAGAGACCTTAGAGCTCGCAAAGCCTAACATATTAACTCTTTGGTCTTACATAGAAAAAGTTTGCTCATCTCTGCTCCAGGGTATATACTTAGGAGTAAAACTGCCAGGTTATGTGGTATATTTACCTTCAACTCATGAGATAATACCGCATTTTCTAAAGCAAAATACACCAGTTTACACTCTGTCGGTAGGTTATGAGAGTTCCCATTGCTCTACATTCTCATCTGTATTATCCAACTTAATTTTGTCCTGGCAGATGTATAGTAGTATCTTCATTGTGTTGTTTTGCCTGCAAAATTGTAGTGTGAAAAACTTCAGACATATAGCAAAGTCACAAGAATCTTATAGTGAATATCCACATGTATTCACTACCTAGATTCTACAATTTATATTTTACTATACCTGTTTTATCACATGTTATCCATTCCTCTATCTACCCACCATCCGTTTCAAAATAAGTAGAACTCAGAGCACTTCCCACCAAATACTGCAGCCTGCATATCATTAACTAGAGTTCAATGTTTGTTAACATTTGTTTTATTTAAGGTAAAATTTCCATGCAGTAAAATGTACAAATCTTAAGGGTACCGCTTATGAGTTCTGACAAATGCAGAAACTTGTGCAACTCAAGTTTCTGAGTTGCACTTATTAAAAGATACAGAACATTACTGTCACTCCTAAAAGTTTCCTCATGCTCTATCTGAATAATCTCTATCCCGGCCCTCCAAGTGGTTATCCACACCCTCCAAGTGGTTGTCCTGGCAACCACTACTCAAATCTTTTTCTACCTCATTAGTATTGCGTGTTCTAAACCTTCATATAAATGGGATGATGTAAGTCTGTTTGTGGTCATATGCTTTCATTTTTCTTGGGTACATACCTAGGAGTGGTATGACTGTGTCATAGGGGCAGGATTTTTAGTCTTATAAGAAACTGCCAGATCTTTTTCCCAACTAGCTCTACCGGTTATATTCCCTCCAACAATATATGAGAGTTCCAATTCTTCCACACCCTCACCAACATTTTTTTCCATTTTTAGTCTTAACCATTGTAATGGCTGTGTAGTGTTATGTCACTGAGGTTTTCACTATGGTTTTAATTTGTACTTACCTGATGATTAAAGAAATTGAGCATCTTTTCATATATTTATTGACCCTTTGAATTTTATCATTTTGTAAAGTGCCTGTTCATGTCTTTTTCTCATTTTTCTATTGGATTGACTGTCTTTCTCTTATTTCTGTCTTGGCTATCGTTGGCCCTTTGCATGTCCATATACGTTTTAGAACCAACGTGTAAATATCTGTACACAGAGACACAGACACATACAAAAGCCATTGTGATTGTCTTTGAGAGTGTATTGAATCTATAGCTCAATTTGAGGAGAATTGGTACATTTACAATATTAAGTCTTCTGATGCATGTTTGTGGAATATTTTGTTATTTAGTTTTTTTCCAGTTTCCCTCAATAAGTTTTATTTGCTGAGTACTTGAGCATCTTTGTTAGATTTATTCCTAGGTACTTGATAGTTTCAATCCTATTGTAAATGGTACCTTTAAAAAAAATTCCATTACTGAACTTTCCTGCTGGCATATGGAAATACAACTAATTTTATATATTTGACCTTGTATCCAGACACCTTGGATAGGTCTAGTAATTTGTCTGTGGATCCTTCTGGATTGTCTAAGGATACTGATTATGTAATCTGTGAATGATGACAGTTTTGTTCTTTCTAATCCTTTTACTTTTTTTTCTTTTCTTTTTTCAGCCTTCCTTGTCTAGTTCTCATTCATGGAGTCTTGTTCCTTTGTGTGATTTGTTACCTTAGTGCACCGGACATTGTATTTGGAAAGTTATTTGAAGGGCTAGATTGAAGCCTAGAAGGATTATGTTTCTCCATAAGGTTTTCATTTTTTTTTCTTTTATGGGTCTGAGAGCAATGTTAGTCTAGGATAATTTTAATTAAATCCAGAATCTGAGGTCCCTGGCCAACGAGATAATTGAAAACTGGACTGTAGATCCATAGACAGCTGATAAACTTATGCTTTATTTCTACCAAAGTCCTTCAGGGTCCTAGAGAGGAGGATGTTTATCCACTTTTGGCAGAGTCTCTTTGAAGCTTCTCTCCCAGAATTAGCAAATATGAAAGTGGACTTTAAATGACAGGCCTTGACTGTTGGCCTTGCAGTTCCTAAGTAACCTGTGAGAACTTTGATGCAGATGGGTTGGTCTAAATTACCTAGTCCAAGTTAACTGAGTCCTAAGGTGTTTCCGTATGATTCCATTGAGTTTTTAATTTCTGTTCCTGAGTTTTTCGTGTTTCTAGAATTTCTTCCTTTGCTTTTCCCTCCCCTTTCCCCTTCCTCTTTCCATTCCCCCTTCCATCTTTCTTTCTTAAATGACTTTTAATGGTTTACCCTTCAAATAGCTATCATCACACTTGTCTTTTATTTTTTTACACACCTGTATGCTGGAGTCTTGTTGGATTACTAGTACTTATATCCTATTACCAAGGTTGATTGACAGTAATTCAGATGTCAAATGACATAAATATTTCCCTCAGTTTGTCATTTACAGTTCATCTTCATTTACAGATCTTTTACTTTTCTGTATAGAAGTTTAAATTTTTATCTCTTCAGGTCAATCAATTTTTTAAAAGCCATGATTAGCTTGAGACAATAGATTTATAGTTGTTCCTAGCAAAACTCGTATTTTAAGTTTGGAATTGTTTTATGTGTCTAGAAAATTGAGAAATAGTTAAATTACTCTTAACTGGAAATAGGTATTTTAATAGTTAACATAACTCTTGAATTGGGATAATGTCCACCTTTTGTATTAACCTGAGTTTTTATTGTAATTCCTTTCTTTTTTATATTACGGTGTTTTCTGTTACTATTCTTTTGGTACGTCCTCAGAAATCAACAAAGTAGAAATTTGAAAGTATATTGTATTTACATTTTCTTGTATATTTTGGCTTCATTAATGATAATGATATAGTAATCATCTTAGGAATGATTTGAGATATCAGGGTTTAAAAAATTTTATGAAGATACAGAAGCTTCACTAGAATAGGAAAGTATTTTATCAAAACTGAATGAAGACTTAATTCTTAAATGGTACAAAGTATGTTTCCTTTTAGATAAAGGATGAAGAGAAGACTCTCCGAGAAAAGGACATTACTGCTTCATCACCCAGTTTAAGTGGGACTAAGTTCGAGTTGGAGTCAGTGTATAAGGTATGTAAACTTTTGAAACATTTCCAAGGTTTTGCTAAATATATCACATAGAGCTTTATATACATATTTAATTAGCCCATTTGTCTAGCCTCTTGTCACCACAGCCTCTCCCTGTCCTGCACAGATTTCTTCTTCACCCTACTTGAGTGTGCTAACATTCTGTGTTGGGCTGTCCTCCTACACAGACACGCTTCTAACCCTGCTTCGGCTCTCACCCCCTATTGCCGGCCATTCTCTGTCCTCACAGTGCTTAGACCTTTGCACTGCATGCTAGGCCACCTCCTGCAAGGATACGCCTGTCACTCACTTGGTACCAACACATGGTCTGGATCACTACCCTGCACGCAAGTCTTCCTTGCTCTTCCTGGGCTCTGACACCAGGCTTGGACCGTCTCCGCATGTGGACACGGTCTCCTTCCACTGGGGTCTGCCCCTGTCTGCCTACTTGCTGCCTCGTGGCAAGATCTTCTTGAACCTCCCTACGTGCCAGCATCTTGCACTGGGCCACACCTGCTGCCCTCTACCCCTTAGCACAGATACCTGCTTGGCTTGAATCCACTGAATAGTTTCAGAAGGGGCAGAGGGGAGAGCTGAAGTGTATTTTAAAATTTGATAGCGGTAGCACCACTATTTCCTTTGAAAAGTTGTACTCATTATTATGGTTGAGTGCCAGTAGTTTAAAATCCTGCTTCCACAGTAGCTCCCCATGCCCGCTTTCCTGTTTCTAGCAGTTAGGCCATCCTTCAGGCAGCCTTCCAAACTGAGAGTGTAGGAATCAATGTTTCTCTCCCCACACCACACATTTCCATTACTCTGGCTTCACATCATCTTTTGCTTCTGCTTGGGCATCTTTATTTTTACTGTGACCACCCTAATAAGCTCGAATCATGGAATATTAGAGCTAAAGGACCCCTAAAGATCATTTAGGCCATCTCTTCCTCTCCTTCCCGGGTTTTATAGATCTGGCCGCTGAGGTTTAGAAGCATTCGTTAAATGTGCTGAAATCTAGTAAGTAACACAGCTTGAAGTAGAACACCCATTTCCAACCTTCTAGCTCCTCCTCTTGCCTGGACTGTTGAAATAAACTCTCTTACCTCCTCCTCTAATATGTTGTGTGTGACTTACCTGATGGGTGCAGCGTCACACACGTACTGCCCTGTAGAGCTGTTTGACTTTTCGTGTGTGTCTGTCTTGTTTTCTCAACTAAGTGATGACCTTCCGGACAAGGACTATGTTGTAGTTGTAGGAACTTGTAAATTAGTAAAAAAACACTGTTAAAAATCACATGATCACCAGAGGGTAAGAGGAGCGGCGTGGTAGAAGAGGATAAAGGGGATCGAATATATGGTGATGGAAGGAGAACTGACTCTGGGTGGTGAACACACAATGTATATACAGATGATGTATTACAGAATTGTACACATAAAACCTATATAATTGTACTAACCAATGTCACCCCAATAAATTTTAATTAAAAGAATTCCCACGATCTATTTATTAAGTGATGTCATTGGATGTATTGAAGAATGATAGGCATATAAACTCTTCCCTAAAACTTGAGCAAATAGCAATTTGGGGATCTTTTTTTAAAACTAATTTTCACATCATTTTTAAAAAGGAGAAAAACTATTGGAGAATAGGATGATTTTCACAGTTTACTAATATATTCTGCTGATATCTTAAAATTTTAGTATAGTTCATAGGACTTTAAAAGTATATGTTGAGTTGTAGGTTTTTAAAAAAATATTTACTGACAAGTACTTATTTTAATAACAAAACTGAATGCTTATTATTTCCATTTCTTAGTGTTGCGAATAGCTTTTGTGATATTTCTCTAGAGAAAGAATGGAAACAGATGAAGAAATTTGTATTACTTGCTGGTAATTTTCAGCACTTGAATATATTGTATACACATTAGCATTCTACTTGATGCAGAATAAAATGTGGGGTATATTATATGAGAAGAATGCAATGTGCTTAGAGGGATTGAGTTGGGAGTTTGAAATCCTGGGGGTTATAATTTGTAAATTCATGAGTTAAGTAAAAATAAGGCATTCTAATTTGGATTATTGTTATTTTTCATAACATCTACTCTGAAACGAATACGTTTTTGGCCTGCCCCTTCTTCCTAACGCTAATTATTTAGTGTTGAGGAGTATACATTGATCTTTCTTTCTTCCTTTTTTGTTTTTGATCTGCTGGGATTAATGAATTTCTCATAGGAAGAATTTTATTTAGACTTAGTAAATATGAAGACGTAAGAGGATTTCAAAATGACAGATACTGCTTGTTTTCTCTGTTTCACTGTGAATTCAGATCCCTTTTGCTGAGGCTCTGGGTTTCTTCCAAGGAAGGAAAGTGTATTTGGAAGATGGCTTTGCTTATGTACCACTTAAGGACATTGTGGCAATCATCCTGAATGAATTTAGAACCAAATTGTCTAAGGCTTTGGCAGTAAGTATTTCACTTATTACCATATTTCCATAGTCACTTTATTTCCACATATTCAGTTATATACCCTTGATAGTTTGTTCTTTACTTCTTAAGAAATAAGTTAATTTAATTTTCTTAGTGAGATTCAGATGGCTTATGATGTTGTACTGGTAATTCTAGAACTGGAGGTTTTTATTTGTTCTATCCATAGTTAGTTTGCTTATTTTTTCTTTTTCTTAGTGATACCAATGGTGAGTTGATTAATTTTGTAAGTGGCCTCCATGGGTTTCTTCAAGGTCATGTCTATTTGTTTGGAGATGGATTTCATATAAGGCCTTTCATAATCAGAGTGGCCTGTGGTGGATGTAGCCCTTAGATTTCTGTTCTAAATTGGTATTTTGTGTCAGTAGAGGGCAATGTAGAAGAAAGTCTTTGTATTAAGTACTAAAAGCAGGAATATGATATTGCTGCAAGAAACAACCTACTGCTGGGCGAAATTGGTGGTAGCTGTGTTGAGTAAATAACATGATCAGTGCTTTTAAGACGTTTGTTGAAAGTGTTATACTTAGGTGTAATGTCTTAAACATATACGCATTTTGCAGTGTTGCCTTTTAATCTGACTATAATTCTTATTATACTTTTTGGTACTTAATGCAGAAGAGAACTTCCAAGCTATGTGATGCGGTTCTTTTTAAGTTATACTGAATACAGTATAAGCATAGGCCAACTTTTCCTTTTGAGTTAAAAATTGTAATATTTTCTGTATAAATAATTTTTATCACTGACTCTCCTGGGTTACCTAAATATGTATAACTCAGCTATATCAGCGTTTGGAACGACCAAAATGTTAACTCTGGTTTTATTAAATAAGACAGTTTATGAAAATATCTAGGATAATAGGTGTTTAATAACTTACTATTCTTCCTCTCTCCCTAATCCCATGTTGTTTTTGTTTTGTTTTGTTTTTTAATTCTCAGTAAAGTTGATGTTTTTCAGTAGTTTCTTTACTTGTCTGTGACTTACCCTGGACCATAATCTATTTACAGATAAAGATAGTCTTTTTCACTACTGTGAATCTCTGTAGCAGACACTGATGTTTGCCTATTGGTTGGCCATTCCCCTTGTTTTCTTATCATCATTATTATTTTCACCTGTTTTCTCTCTGTTGGCATTTTGGACAGCACTTCCTCATGTGAAACAGTCATATTCTTTCCAGGACATTGGGCCTCCCTGGCTCTCATCCACTAAATGCCAGTAGTGGCCCCCAGCCTTCATGACAACTCAAAATATCACCATGTAATTCAGAAAGCTTCCGGAGTGTTGGAACCATCCTCTGGCTCATCATAGTGGTTTCTACCTCCTTTCCAAATTGTTGGTGTATGCATGTGATACAATGTAATTCTGGCTGAAAATATGAGAAATTGTTTGGGGGCTTTTGAAAAAAATCTTTTCTTCTAAAATGGGTACACGTATATTTGCTATTTAATTTATCTTCCTTATAATCTAATGTACAAAGAAGGATATGTGGTAAATTTTTGCAAATTTTAATTTATTTCTATTTTTGAGCAAAAGATGGGGGATCTAAATATACTGAGATTAAAGATACAACTCTGTGAATTCCTATGTTAGTAATAAATTCATTTTTTCAGCAAATTGCTTTTAAGCTTTGTATCTTGTTGGCAAGAAGTATAACATATAAACTTTGAATTTCTTTTTCCTTCCTTCTTTCCTGCTCATTCTTCCTCCCTCAAACATAATTTAGGAAATTTAAAAATAATTTTTAAAATTTTGAGATAATCACAATGTTACAGAAAAGTTGCACGTAGAAAACAATAACTTTTCCCCTAAACCATTGAGAATAAATTCCCAACCTGATGTCTCATCACCCTAGTACTTTAGTGTGTAATACCTACAAACAAAGATATTCTCCCCCATAACCACAACTCAACTATCAAAATGAGGAAAGAAGCATCAATACATGATTACCATCTAATCCTCAGACCCCAGCCAAGTTTTACCAGTTCTCTCGATCGTGTCCTTTATTTTGTCCTAAATCACATTTGTTACATCTTTTTTGTTTCCTTCAGGCTGGAACAAGTTCTTAGTTTCACCTTGACTTTCATGGCTTTGTTACTTTTGAAGATTCAACGCTAGTTATTTTGTAGAATACCTCTCAATTTGGGTTTGTCTGATGTTTCTGCATGTTTAGATGCAAGTTACACATCTTGAGCAGGGATATCAAAGAAGCCAGGGTATGTTCTTTCCATTTGCATCTTATCAGGTGACACATGATGTTGATTCATCCCAATTCTGATTGACTTTATTTAATGGTTTATTTACCCATTCTGTTGTTGATGTGCATTTGGGGTTTGTTTTCTTTCCTGTGGTTATTACTAAAACTGCTGCCCTGAACATCTCTGGCAAACACATTTCTGTTGGTTCTATGCCCAGGATTGGAATTGTGGAGTATAGGGTAGTCTGTGTTCTGTTATTGTGGATTTGCATTCAGACTTACTGAATTTGTCCTGAATATCAGTGGGTTGTGGAGAGCTCTGGCTGGCCTCAATGTCTTTGGATGTGATGGAAGAGGGACAGTGAATTGCTGCTTCAGGCAGTGCTTGGCGTTATCCTGGGTGGGTCAGTGCCAAGTCTGGTTGAGAGGTTGTCCAGAGAACCCTTTGCCTTACCATGCAGGAGAGTGGATGGAGTCTGTTGCCTGGGAAACTGTTCTGGCAGCTGTGGGAGGGAGCCGGAAAGAAGGGAGGGAATTTTTTAGGGCTATGGTAAAGGAAAAATCTAAATCTAATGCTATGGTCTCTTTATCACTGTCCTTTCCAGTGAAGAAGATTTTAACGTTGGAATATATAATTGAAAAATTTTGGTCCTATTCATGGAAATATTCCTGTAGGATGAGAAAAATTGCTCTCAAGATGAAAAAAATAATTTTTTAATTGGCGGTCGAGGATGAAATACATGGTGCTGGGGGAAATCTAAGTTGATAGAAGAGTTGTCTTTTTTTTTTCCCTGTGTGTTTATTTTTCAGTTACAATTGACATTCAGTGTTATTTTATATTAGTTTCAGGTGTACAGCATAATGGTTAGGCATTTATATAATTTATAAAGTGATTCCCCCATTAAGTCTAGTGCCTAACTGGCACCATACATAGTTATTACAATATTATTGACTATATTCCCTATTCTGTACTATACATCCACATGACTATTTTGTAACTACCAGTTTGTACTTCTTAATCCCTTCACCTTTTTCACTCAGCTCCTCAACCCCACTTCCATCTGGCAACCATCATTTTATTCTCTGTATCTATGTCTGTTTCTGTTTTGTTCATTTATTTTGTTTTCTAGATTCCACATGAAAGGGAGAGCACATGGTATTTGTCTTTCTCTGTCTGACTTATTTCACTTAGCATAATACCCTCTAGCTCCATTGCAAATGGTAAAATTTCATTCTTTGTTATGGCCGAGTAATACTCCATTGTGTGTGTGTGTGTGTGTGTGTGTGTGTGTGTGTGTGTGTGTGTGTGTATGTACCACATCTTTATCTATCCAATTATCTGTTGATGGACACTTAGGTTTCTTCCATATCTTGGCTATTATAAATAATGCTGCAATGAACATAGGGATACATATGTCTTTCTGAATTAGTGTTTTGGATTTCTTTGGATAAATACTGAGAAGAGGAATTGCTGGGTCATAAAGTAGTTCTATTTTTAATTTTTTTGAGGAACCTCCATACTGTTTTCCACAGCAGCTGCACCAATTTTCAATCCCACCAACAGTGCATGAAGATTCCCTTTTCTCCACATTCTCACCAACACGTGTTTATTGATTTATTGATGATGGCCATTCCGTCAGGTGTGAGGTAATATCTCATTGTGGTTTTAATTTGCATTTCTCTGATGAATAGTGATACAAGTTAAGAGTAATACTCCATTGTGTGTGTGTGTGTGTGTGTGTGTGTGTGTGTGTGTGTACGAGAATCTTTTCATGTACCTGTTGGCTATTTGTATGTCTTCTTTGCAAAAAAATCTATTCAGACCCTTTGCCCATTTAAAAATTGGGTTATTTGGTTTTTTTTGCTATTGAGTAGTATGGGTTTCTTATATATATTTGGATGGTAACATTTTATTGCATATGTGGCAAATATTTTCTCCCATTCTGTAGGTTGGTTTTTCATTTTGTTAATAATTTATTTTGCTGTGCAAAAACTTTTTTAGAAGAGTTTCATCGAAGGTTATATCTGAAGGTTTGTTCTGGACCTGTGATCATGTGATTTTTATGATAATATAACCAATCTGACTTTGAGACATGTTCTAGGACTAGTAAAAGATGGACATCACCTTCTCATTTGATAAGAGCTTTTTTTTATCACCCTACTGATGCTTTGAGACTCAACTGTGGCCATACTTCCTCCTGAAAGCCTCCCATAAGCCTTAAAATTGTGCTAAGTATCTCTCCTTTGTGCTCCCACAGCACTCTGCACACTACCAAACTATGATGATATTATTCTGATTATGTGTTTTTCTCCTCAACTAAAAAGTAAGCTCTTTGAGAATAAGGGTTCTGTCTTAATTAAAATGTTCTATCTAGTGTAAGATCTATCACATAAGGCCAGTGCTCAGTAAAATTTTGTTGAGCTGATAGATACTGAATAATAATAATGACTTCCACTTGTCCATAGTTTATTATTTATGCAGGATCTCCTTTGATCTTTACCAGTAGCCTCTGAGATAGACAGGGATTACAATCTGCCTTGTACAGGTGAGGAAAATGCAGCTCAGAGAGGGTAAGTAATTTGTCCAAGGTTATGTTGGCTAGTAATTACTGGAACCATAACTGGACCTTGGGTTTCCCATTGTAATTCTCAGGGTCTTTTGATGATAACTGTTCCTGTGTAACGAGTTGCATTATCAGGGGATTTAGATCTTCAATCTCTGAGAAAATATTGGAAAGTAATTGTATTAGGGTCCAGTTACGGAGCAGGCAAAAAGGGTGAACTTGGAGCCGAGATGCAATAAATAGATAACCAGTTACAGAAAATAAGGGGATAGATTTATTTCTTTGCTTCACATTGCAATGTTAGAAGCTTTGGCAGTTCTTTCAGTTAATGGTTTAATTTTTAAATAACTTTTATTCACCCACGTATTGTTTTGGTTACTAGGGATACAGTATTTTAACAAGACAGATGAAATTTCCTTCTTTTTTTATAAAGCTTGTATTCTAGTGGGAGATAGACAATTACTAAAGAAATAAACAATAACAATATTGTACATGATGTGAAGGAGTCAGCTTTACAAATACAGACAAAAGTGCATTCCAGGCAGGGAAAGTCACTAATGTAAAGGCCCCAAGGAGGGAATCTTGGCATTTTTGCAGAATTAAAAGAAGTCCAGTGTAGCTGAAGTGCAGTCAGCTAGCAGAGAGGGGGACAAGATGAGACTACAGTGGCTAGATGTAGGACTTTAATAAATAAACCAGGGTAAGGAGTTTGATTTTTAGCATAATGTAGTCGAAAATCATTAGATGGTTTTGAATAAGGGAGTGATAAGATCTGATTTATATTTTAAACGGATTACTGTGGTTGCTGCTTGAAAATCACTTTGAGGGGTATAGAAAAAATGAAAGCAGGGTGACTAGTTTGGAAGTTGATCACCTTATTCTAGATGGTGGCTTGAAGTAGGATGGTTGTGAAGGTAACAAATGAGAGAAGTCAGTGGATGTCAATTATGTTTTTGAAGTATTGTAATTCTTAGGATCTTTTGATGATAACTGTTCCTTAGTTGACATGACAGACTAGGTATGAGAGAAAAAGGGGAATCAGGATAATAATAATAATGATGATGATGACAGCTTAAAATCAATGCCGGGTTAGTATCTGCCAGGTGCTCTTGTAAATGGTTTACATGAATTAAGACACTTAATCTTCATAGTAACCTGTCCAGTGGGTACCATTATTACCCTTCAATGCTTACAGTATCTTTGTATAGGTGATGAGGAGCAGAGGCAGGATTTGAATCCATGCAGTCTGGCTTCAGAGTCTGTATTCCAGAGCACTATGTTATACTGCTTAGATTTTGGTCTGAAAAACTGATTAGAGGGTGATGCCTTTTATCAAGATGCTGAAGACTGAAAGAGAAGTATATAAAATAAAATCAAGAGTTCTGTTCTGACTGTGTTCAGTGGGAGAGGCTTATTAGTCATGCAGACAGAGCTAGAAAGTGTGAAGTTAGATTTAGAAGTCTGGATTTCTGGGGAAGAGAATGTGAAGCCATGAGACCTTATGAGATCACACAGGAAGATGTCAGTGGAGAAGCAGGCAGGACCCACGAATGAGATGGGCTTTCACACACCTCCACTCTGTCATGACACAGCAGAACATGCTTTGTTTTTCAAAACCTGAGACAGCTTCTTAAATTGTAGCTGAGTTTCTTGAAGACAAATTCTCTTTTTTTCTCACATAGTGTGACTAATTTCCTTTCTGTTTGTGAGACTCATCATTAGAATGTGCTGGTAAAACTTTAAAAATCAGACTCTCAGAAAATATATTTACACACTTCAATTTAGATGTGGAAAGAGGAATTTGAGAAGTTCCCAAGGAAATAATTGACAAGCGAGTAAGCATTTCTTGGAGTCACAGAGAAGAGTAAGGATTTTCTTTTTTGAAAAGGATTTCCTTTTTCACATTTTTAGAATACTAGTTGAGTCTATGGCTCATCAAGTATTTGTTGCTTTGAAAAAAATATTCTTTGTAGGCACTCGATCATGTAATTTTTATTTATAAAGAGCTTGGAATCCTCTTAAATCTTTTATCCTCTTTTGAAAAGCAGTCTTTAGTTTTGTTCCTTAAGCTGTGGTTAAATATAATTAATTTTTTGAATGGTTACTTTGGAATCACATGGGAATTTTCTTTTGTTTTATTTGTGCCTAACTAGTTGACTTCCTCGGGTTTGGGATTGCTTAATGTGTCTGTTCCAATATTGCTTCCTGAACACTTACTGCTGTATTAAGGTGGTTGCAGTGAACCAGTCAGTGCTGCAATTAATCCATCAATCTGCAAGTCATGCATGCCACACCTTCACTGTCTTTACTGTCAGGCTCCAGCCCATTTATTCTCTCATGGTACTGATCTGTAGGAAACAAAATTTTGCAGCTGAAAGCCATGAAACTACCAGAAAGAAAATCAATCATTTTTTGGGAAAAATACACATGCTTTTTCTAATTTGAGACACGTTGTTGACTAAGGATGCTAAGTTAAACTTGATTATTGCTCATTTTTAGAGGTATTGGTTTGTTAAACACTTTATAATGTCCAATTTATAGTTTGTTGTGCATTTAACAAACATTTCTTTAAGTATGTCAAGTTTACTGCATAGTGCCTAGGTGATGTGGGGACTGGGAAGTTTATGAGCTAGGACTCTGACCCTCAAGAGCCCTCTTGTCTAGTAGGGGGAGCTAAGGTGTATGTAAAGGACTCGGTGACTGGGTAGAGAATGGGAAGTGGCCTGAGAATTGGATTACCTGAGCTCAGGGCATTTAGAGAAAAGCTAGAGTTGACATTGGCTTTAAAAGATTTGGGTTTAGGGAGCTGAATAGCACGCTTGCAGAGAGCAGTAGAGGTAAATGGTTAGCATGGGCTACTGGAGATGTGTTTCAGCAGCAGGGATGTGACACAGAGCTGTTTGAGAGAGAAAAGGATTTTGGTATTGGGCCTGTTTATTGAATTAACAGGACATTCTGAAAAATTTCAGTTGAAACTCAGTAGATTGCTTAGAGATTCAGACTTAGATTTGGGAGTCACCCACGTGGTTGTGAAATTTGAAGCCAAATTAGTAGATGCAACTTTTAAGGAGTAAAGAATAATACGAGAAGAGGACCAAATACCAAAGTGAACATTTCGACGTTGGGTGTGGGGCTCAGGCAGAGGCAATGAGTTGGATTCTATAAACAAACAAGTCGTTACAAGTGAGTCCTGGCATTTTTCTCCACATGTATTTTATTTTAGAACATGAGACTTTTAGCACCATTCACAGAATAGGATTGAAGAAAAGTTATTTTCTTGTTTTAGTGAACTATTCTAGGTTTTTGAGAGAACAGGTTTCATTCATTGAAATAAAATCAGTGATGTATATGAAAATGCTTTAAAAATGCCATAGTGCTATATACTTTTTAGGTGTTTATTTGAAGGGGCTAGTCATGTGAAGAATAATAATCTAAGAGGTTTTGATTTTTGTTTTTATTTCTTTCTATAGTGCTTAGTACAGTTCTGCATTTTGTGTTTATGGTAATTATTGGTGGCAAGAATTTTAATGATTCACTTATTTTAAGTTCTTTGCTTTTTAGTTGCTAGCAAATGTTAGCAGCACATAGATATAGCATTTTTAGAGCAGGAAGGGATTTTAGAGTTGTGTTACTCATTTGTGTGTTATGTTGCTCTCTCTCTTGGCAACTAGAATGCAAACTCTAGGTTTATGTATATCGGTGGACATGCTTGCTTGTCCTATTATGTATGCTATTAGCTTCCTTGTATAAGAGACTCTCAACAAAATTTACCAGTCAGGCCTCTTCATTCACCCTTGAAAGCTTAGCCCCAGAACGGTTGAATGGCCATAGCTAATTAGTCTTGTATAACTCCTTAAGTTCAATGACCTTTTTACTTATATTACAGTAGTTTGTTGCCACTCTCCTGGCCCAATCGAATACCTCTGCATGTCTATTGCTTTCTCTGATTCACCCTCCCTGTAGTGGTGTTTCTGTTATACATTTTAAGTGTAGAGTTCTTTAGGGTAGAGCTTGTGTCATATTCAAGTTCATTATCTCTGATGCCTAGTACAGTGCCTTGTGAAGAGTAGGTGCTCAGGATCTGATGAATTACCTGGGGAGAGCTGCATGTTTGTATTCTCCATAGTTGTTGAGAAAACTAAAGTTAGCAGGGTTGCGTTTCAGTGTACTGTTTATAAATGAGTAAAGTACCTGATAATGTGTATGAAGTGCTGTATAAGCAGAATATTTCTGAAATCTCATTTGCAAATGTTTATGATCTCAAAATATTTCTGAAGAACTGCTACAGTTGGCTGTAGTCGTTAAAATTGTTACTTTTGACAGTTTTTCTCTGGAGTATGCAAGATGCACATTTTGTATTTCGTTTAGAAACTTATGATGCAGCATAAACCAGGTTTAAACTCTAGCTACTTTGAGAATAGCAGATTCCTTCTTCATGGTTGAACTAAGTTCTTAGGTTACTATTTTTGCGGTCACCTTTGTGTCCCCTGCTCACGCCCTCATCCCCCAATCATAGAAAAGATAAGATTCACCCACACCCCTTTACAAACATATCCATTCCTCATATCATTTATCATATTTAAGAATTATAATTACCTGTTTTAAAACCTCAGCCTAGATTGGCTGGAAAATATTTTTAGTATTTTTACACATTATTTATAGTTTTTTTTTTTTTTTTTTTTTTTCACTGAGCTTTATTGCTTTCATTGACAATGGATTTTTATTCTTCTTACTTATGATGAGAAAGTATCAGCAGATTCAGTTGCTAGGAAACACCTGAATACCGAAAGTTTCTTTCTTTCTTTTTTTTTGTACTTGTAAATTCAATTCTTTGACAGTTCTACTCTCACAGAGCAAGAATTTATTCAGTCCCTACAAAGAAAGATGCATCACCTATTAGTTTTCCAATTTAAAAATTTTGCACAGGGCGATCTAGGAATAAGGAAAATGTTGCAGGATTGATTAAGTGTTGAGAGTGTAATATTTAACAGTGATTGGATATCGAAAAGTAATGATTATGTATATGTCTTTGAGTTTCAGTTTTCTTAAAGGTTTTTGATTCATCATTAATGAAAAAAAGTGAGAACAAGAGGGACACACACACACACACACACACACACACGGCACAGAAAAATATTGTATTAATTAAACCAACTTTGTCTCACAGAAATAGGATTGGCCACATCCAATATTAAGTCACCTATGTCTGCTTTTTTACTTATGACATTAATAATTATGTTCCAGAGAAAGAAGAAATATTTTAAAAAGTAGTTATAGTTAGTTCTTTGCTTTATAATGAATTGTCATTTAGAAGAAGAGCTTTATTTGAGTTCAATTCAGTAACTTTTTTTTGAGCATTCACTACATTTCAGGCAAAAACTCTGGGGACACAAGTATATGATGAAGCTTTCAGGGTGCTCAGCATGTGTGAGGGCCCAGCAATGGGGAAGAGATGCGTTAGGAAAAGAGAACGTGTACTGGGCATAGAGGTAGCATAGTAAAGAGAGTGATGAACCTAGTCAGAGATGTCAGCTCTGAGCTGGGTGTTGCGGAGCTCTGTCTTTGATGGGGGGTAAGGGATGGGGAGTGAGATCACTATTTTATGTCTTCATTTATTTAAGTTCCCTCTTTGTGTCTTCCTTGTCTGTACCCTCCGCTGATAACAAGCCTTGACATTTCTCTTCCTGCCTGCTCCATTCAGGCAGGTGAATACTGTCCATACACCAGCTTCTAATTCCGTACCTTCAAATTTCACTGCTTGTCTATTTAATTGCACGTATATATTTTGAGGAACTTGTCAGGGAATGCAGAATCCATCTTCTGATTCACATGTATTGCGAATTTTGTGTCTCAGAACTAAAACTTTTATTAAGGCTTTATGTCTTTACCCAAGTGACACAGAGATAACCCTGTGAACTCAATCAAGTAGGCAGCATATATACTAAAATTGGAGTGGTGCAGAAAATGGTATCGGAAATGTTCTAAGAGGGTAATGTGTAAGTTCAGAACAAAAATAAAAATAGCAAATGCAAATTGTCCCAGAGTTGATAGAAATAACAATTGATACTAGAAATAATCAAGGAATGAAAGAATAGAGAATAACTAAATGAACAGGTTTGATTTCCCCTAAATTTTTGAAAAGGCACTTAGAAGTAAATGTTTAATGAGGCTCTTGCTGTTTATAAAGTTTTTTAAAAATTATTTTAGGGTATGTTTTAAACATGACAGTAGGTGAGTTTGTGTTTTCATGCCTACATTTTTAACTAATAAACCTACCATAGAAGTATTAGACTTTAGTAGCATGGAAAGAATTTAAGCTGTGGTGTAAAAAAAAAAAAAAATATATATATATATATATATGGTTGTCCTTTGTGAAACTGACTTTGTCCATATACAAATTACATTTGTTGAGTTGCAAAACAGGTGAACAATGTCAGTGAGTTTACTACATTGAGGTATGGATGGGGTAATGATCTAGAAAATAGAGAACTGAAACTGGAAGAAGATATAGAAGGCAGATTTCTAGCTCATAAATTTGAAAACAGAAGAATAGCAAACAAGATTGATACCCAGAATGTTATCTTCTATAACTGTTTCATCAAATATTCTACAGTTATCACATTGACTATTAAAGGCTAAAATAATGGAAAGAAGATGAAATATTGTTCAATATTTAAGGAAAAAACAACTAATATAGCTTTGGATTTTGGCAGGGCAACTATAATCCCAAAGAAAGAGAATAACAATTTGCATTTATATTCTTTTTTTTCCCAAGTAGCTTAAATCTTTGTAAATACATTCTTATTAATCTTTGGCCTACTTTTGAATTTTGTTTAAAATATTAAGAAAGAAATCATCTCTACTTCTTGAGGATAGCTGAAACACATTATATTTTGAAAGTCATAGAAATTATGACCATTTTTTAACTTGATGGCTGCTATGTTTTATGTTCTTCTACTTTCATTTCTTAACATTTTGGCTAAGGAGATTTTCCTTTAGTATGGGTTAGGGCCTGAGACAGGAGAGAGAGAGAGGGAGAGAGAGAGAGAGAGAGAGAGAGAGAGAGAGAGAGAGAGAGAGAATAAACTTGAAATTATATATATTTTCCCCTTCATTTTCATGTGGCACTTAATCATTCTTCTTAGGTCAAGTGTTTCTGAACTTTACCAATTTTAGCTAAAGTATTGGTCTGCTGGATGGTGGTGGTTGTAGTAATTAGTGGTGATGAAGGCAGGTTTCAATTTTTTTTTTTAAAGCGCTTGCTGTATTCCAGGCACTATTAAATTTATGTGTGCACTGTGATTTAATCCTGTCGGCAACATTATAAGGTGGTTATTAACATGATCTTTGCAGATGAGGAAACAGGCTTTGAAAGGTTAAGTAACTTAGATCTAAGATCACAGTACTGGTTGCTGAGCCAAAATTCTAGTCCAGGGCACTTTTATCCATGGTTTCTCTGCTCATGGTCTTTGATGATGTGTTCTTCTTTGTGGAAAGTGGCACAAATATGATTCCTCTTCCTTCCTTCCTTCCTTCCTTCCTTCCTTCCTTCCTTCCTTCCTTTTTTTTTTTTTTGATCAATGTTGATGAGCATAATGTGTTAACCCCTTACTCCACAGCCATGGTAGAACTGGGGATTTTATCAGTTAGAAATATCTTAAACAAGTAGCTTAACATATTTAACTAAAGTAGGGGTTATTTCTCTGACCCAACATGGGATAGGTGCTTACCATTCTGCAGTGGCTCAGCACTGTCAGGGTGTCTCTTAGGTCCTCTTATACTTTCCCTCTTGATTATTGCCACTGGGTTGCAAGATGTGAGGCTGTTGAGCTTCGGTTATCACGTCTTCTTTAGGAAGATCAACCACTTCTGCTCCTCCTCACTAGGGGAGCAAATGCTTTCTCAGAATTGTTATCCCTTACTGCTCTTTCCTAACAAAACACTGTTTATTTCTCTTTGGCTCAAACCTGTGTCTCTCTCCTTCTTTGTTTGGAAGAGCAGATATTTTATTTCTTCAGCCACTTTTGGTAGAGGCAGGCAGGGGGTTAGATGACTGAGGAGCAAACCTTCGTGTTTGCCACAAGAGTGATCAGCTCTTCCGACCTCAGGTGAGAAGAAATGCGCTTTCGTGCAGATGTATTGGAAGGGGATGCTCTTAATGTGTACCTGGTATGCACATGACATATTTCATAGCGGATGGGAGCACTAGGAGGTGACAGTATTGCTGATGAGTTAATGGAACATATCTTTATCTTCAGCTAAATGGGCTCTTGATCTTTGGCAAATTGTGAAGGGAGGAGAAGCTGTGGAGGAAAAGAAACTTGCCATTTATTTCTGAGGGAAACTAGTTAAAATGTCCATACTGCCTAAGGCAATATACATATTCAACGCCATTCCTATCAAATTACCAATGACGTTTTTCACAGAAATAGAACATATAATCCTAAAATTTATATGGAACCATAAAAGACCCCAGATAGCCTCAGCAATCTTGAGAAATAAGAACAGAGTGGGAGGTATAACGATACCTGACATCAAATTATACTACAAGGCTACAGATTTCAACACAGCATGGTACTGGCATAAAAACAGACACATAGATCAATGGAACAGAATAGAGAGCCCAGAAATAAATCCATGCCTACATGGGCATCTAATCTACGACAATGAAGCAAGAATTTACAGTGGGGTAAAGACAATCTATTCAGTAAATGGTGCTGGGAAAACTGGACAGACACATGCAAAAAAATGAAGCTGGACCACCTCCTTACACCATATACAAAAATAAATTCAAAATGGCTTAAAGACTTAAATATAAGATCTGAAACCATAAAATTCCTAGAAGAAAATATAGGAAAAAAACTTCACAGACATTACCCGGAGTAAGATTTTTACTGATATATCCCCTCGCGCAAGGGAAGTAAGAGAAAAAATAAACATGTGGGATTACATCAAACTAAAAAATTTTTTCACAGCAAAGGAAACCATCAATAAAACAAAAAGGGATCCTGCTGAATGGGAAAAGATATTTGCCAATAATATATCCAATAAGGGGTTAATATCCCAAATTTATAAAAAACTCACTCAACTCAACTCCAAAGAAAAACAAACAACCCAATTAAAAAATGGGCAGAGGACATGAAGAGACATTTTTCTAAAAAGGACATACAGATGGCAAACAGACATGTGAAAAAATGTTCAACCTCACTAACCATCAGAGAAATGCAAATAAAAAGCACAATGAGATACCACCTCACCCCAGTCAAAATGGCTATCATCAATAAATCAACAAACAACAAGTGCTGGCGAGGATGTGGAGAAAAGGGAACCCTTGTACACTGTTGGTGGGATTGCAGATTGGTGCAGCGACTATGGTGAACAGTATGGAGGTATCTCAAAAATCTGAAAATAAAACTACCTTATGATCCAGCAGATCCACTCCTAGGTATCTATCCGAAGAAATCCAAACCTCTAATTCAAAAATATTTACGCACTCCTATGTTTATTGCAGCACTATACACAATAGCCAAGACATGGAAACAACCGAAATGCTCACCGGTAGATGACTGGATTAAGAAACTGTGGTACATTTATACAATGGAGTATTACGCAGCCATAAAGTAGAAAGAAATCTTACCATTTGCAACAACATGGAGGGACCTAGAGAACATTATGTTAAGTGAAATAAGTCAGACAGAGAAAGACAAATACCATATGATCGCACTTACATGTGGAATTTAAATAAAAGAATAAGTGAATGAACTAATCAGAAACAGTTTCAGAGACATAAAGGAAAAACTGAGGGTTGCTAAATGGGAGGGGGGGGGATAAAGGGGAAGGTGAGGAGTTTAGAAAGCAGTCAGTAACCACAAGATTGCCACGGGGTTACTAAAGGTAATTTGGGGAATATAATCAATAATGTTGTAAAGATGTGGTAGGGTATCCGATGGACACTTGTCTTGTTAGGGAGACCACCTCAGGCAAGATGTAGATGCCTGATCACTGCACTGTACACCTGAAGCTGAAGCTGAACAGTAATGAATGTTAACTACATGTCTGTATGTATATATGTGTGTGTGTGTGTGTGTGTGTGTGTGTGTGTGTGTAGATAGATAGATAGATAGATAGATAGATAGATAGATAGATAGATAGATAGATACTTACAAGAAGTGGAGTACAGCATTAGGAGTAGAGACAGTGGAAATGTGTTGGCTGTGTGCGATGTCAGAGGGATAGTGGATGGGGCGGGGGTTGACACAGTGTGAGGGATATAAATGATAAACGTCTAACTATTACTTTGTTTTGTGCACCTAAAACTAATTAAAAAAAAAAAAAAGAATGTGTTGAATCCACATGAGATTTGTATGTGTTAGGGGCTCAGGAATAAGTGACTAGCCAGGCTTTTCTTCTGATTTTAAGCAGGTGTTTTTGAAATGATGAGCTTGACCTTCCCCTTATCACTTGGATCACTAAATCCAGATTGCTACTCTCTGGAGTGATGGAGTGAGGGAGGGTAGTCACACTTCCAAGTATTCTTAGAAATGCATTGTCTCAGGTCGTTCCTGCTCTCATGTCTCAAGTTACAAGTATGGCTGTAGAAGGTAGCAGGGAACACCCTCTGTGTTCCGACTTTAGAGCCCTCTGAGTCTGCGTACCAGTGTAAAGGTAAAGTCTACAGACAGTGGAGGGGGTTGTAACAAATGCAAAGTTATTATTGTCATCCACTCTGTTGGGCCTGGGTGCCGAGCAGGTGACAAGATAAGCCTTATCTATGGAAGTTACACATTTAGTGTATCCTCACTTTAAAAAATTAGTTCCTTTCTTTATGATTCTGTCATATGAGGTTGCTCCATTGACTGAGGTCCCTAATTCATGTTGTTTTAGAGCAGGGACTTTGAAGTGTCTTTTCTGTGTGTGTGTGTGTGTGTGTGTGTGTGACAAAATGATGTAGTTTATACCAACTTAATCTTGGATGCAAACACTTCAGTAGATAGTCTTACTGTTCAAACTTTCTGTCTCAGTTAAACTCATTCTCACTTTCCCTACTTATCCTACCGCCTACCTTCCCCATGTCTTATATTTCATATACTCATTGTCTTGTCACTTATATAACTCCATGAATTTTCAACTCAGTGCCTTGTGTCTTAGCTTATTCATATTTTTTCTAATTTTTTTATTGTGGTAAAATACACATAACATAAAATGTACTGTCTTAACCATTTTTAAGTACACAGTGTAATGGTATTAAGTGATTCACATGAAGTATATTCATATTGTCATGCAACCATCACTACCATCCATCTCCAGAACTCACTTCATTTTGCAAAAACTGAAACTCTGTACTATTAAAAATAACTTCCACTGTCCCATTCCCCAGCCCTTGGCAACCATCACTCTACTTTCTTTTATTTTTCATTTTCCCTTTTCTCTAACCCCTCAGACTCTGATAACCACCATTCCACAATCTGTTACTATGACTTTGGCTTTTTTTTTTTTTTTTTTTTAAAGAATCCACATATAAGTGAGATGTGTAATACTTGTGTTACTGTGTCTCGCTTATCTCTCTTAGCATAATACCCTCAAGATACTTGAAAATGGCAGTATTAACCTCTTTTGAAAGGCGGAATAATATTCCTGTGTGTGTGTATGTATCACTTTTTAAAAATCCATTCATCAATGGGTATTTAGGTTGTTTCTATATCATGCCTATTGTGAGTAATGCTGCAATGAACACAGGCATGCAAATATCTCTTCGAGATAGTTTATTTCCTTTGGATTGTACTGTCTGTGAATAAACAATACTTAGATTACCTGTCCTCTTTATAAAATCTTATTTTATAAGAAAACTTAATTCTCCTCCCCTAATATGAGTCTTACATATTCTTTGGAGATGCACTTTTCTCTTTTGGTTCCTCTTAACTCTTCAGCCATGTTTCTAGTTGTGTATTTCTTCTCTTTTTCTTCTATCTTATTTTTTTACTTCCTCTTAGTGATAAAGCAAGGCAAGGCATGAAGAGGTGAAAAATTGAGATGGGGAGGAATTTATTAGTAAATAACACTTTTGAATTGAGTAAAATGAGGTGCTTATGTTAATATAGCATAATGAAAATAACATGAGAAATACAGAAAAAATTGTTCAGTGCATAAGTTTAAGGAATTGCTGTTGGGCTTTGTATCCTGCTGCATTTTATTTTGGGACTCTGTATTGCATTAATTTGTTTACATGCCTGTCCTATATCTTACCTTCCCATAATTGTCTTTATGTCCTTATGTCTTCCTAATACAGTATTTGGTGTCTAGGAGGTGCTTGGAAAATGTTGACCTGAACATTCACCCCTCCAGTTTTCCTCAAGTATTTCTCGAATTTTCCTTGAAAGAAATATTAATATATACAGTATATTATAATGCATTGTAGTTATATATATATATATATATATATATATATATATATATATCAATAAGTATATTGTTAATCATATAACAATATCTTAATAAATACATTATTAATATTTTTTGAAAAAAATATCAGTATAGTAAGTCTGTCCTGGGGGGAAGCATGACCAGCATTTCTTTGCAGTTTTAAATTTGTCCCAATAAAGTATGCTATTTAGTTAAGATGGTTAAACAAGATGTGACATTGCAGACAAAATTGCATACTAAATACTACAAGAAAGTAAATTAAGGATATGGAGTAAATTGACAAATCAGAAGATTTTATTTCACTTTTGTAAGAGTATATAGGGAGAAATTATAATCTATAGTATATTTTAAGTTATTGAAGATATAATTGATCTTTGAAACATTGCAATTTCACATGTGGTGAAATTGTTTCTGGTTCTGATTTTCATGGGAGGGACTGTCCTGTGAGGAGCGCTCCCACGCACCGGTCTTGCAGCTGTGGAAGCCCATGTGGGTTCAGTTTTTATTGCTCATCACAACTTTTCTTGTTTATTGTGTTTTTGTGGCCAAATATATTTTATGGTTCCTCTAGTTCAAGTTGTAATTCCTGCATGTACCATTGCTAAAATTACATAATGTATGAATGATTTAAAAAAAAAATCTATGAGTACTGCAATTGTTGGACTAGCCAACAATTTGACATTTATTTTGCCTTTGATAATTTCTTGTCTTCTGAGAATACCATCCATTTGAGCCTATTTTATTTAGAAACAAAAATCAGTGTTACATAGAATATTGTAAGTATCTTAAAAATATGGTTATGGAACTTTGAAGGTTTCATATTATAGTGTCAAACTATTCAGCTATATTCTTGGTTCACTGTTTATTATGTTTCTAGGCTACTTCAATACATTTTAGATCTAATTCATAATTCAGTATCTTTTGGACATCAGTCCATGGTTCAATGTGTAAACACACACACAGACACACACACACACACACACACACTCACACATATTCTCCAGTTTCATTTTATTTTTATTTTTTATTTTTTCCCCTTCCTTCCGCACCCCACCCCTCTGGTTCAAGCTGTTTTTTCTCAGTCTAGTTGTGTAGGACACAGCTCCCTGGCCCATGCTAGTATTAGGAGCCTTGCGCTCCCCCTGGGCTGAGGCACTTGGTCGCTGGTCATCGGTCAGCCACTCACAGAAACCCACCGCAGCCCACGGCAACTCACGCCGACCTCCAGCTGCTCACAGCAGCCCAGTTCCTGGGAGAGCCATTGTTCGAAATCTTAGCTGTAGAGGGCACAGCTCACTGGCACATGTGGGAATCAAACCGGCAACCTTGGCGTTAGGAGCACGATGGTCCAATCAGCTGAGCCACGGGGTTGCCCCCCAAATTTTATTTTTTAAACTTTTCCCTCATGACTCTGCTAGTTTGTCACAGTATTGTGGTAAGAATGAGTAACGACTTCTGGGAAGATGTAACTAGGAAATAATAGGTCGTTAAATTTAAAGTAGTTCAGGCATAATGAACAAGCATTTTCTTCAGTTTACATAATGTCTGTTTTTATGTAAATATGTAATTCTTCACTAAAGAAACATCCAAATATTTTTTATATTTAACTTTTGGTAGAGAACACTTTGTTTAGCGTTAGGAGAAATTATTATACCCTTGTTTCTACTGTAAGCTTTGTTGTTTTTTTAAATCTTGAGAGACTTTTAAAAAAAATTGAGCATAGTTGACATATAACATTATATTAGTTTTAGGTGTACAATGTAATAATTCACTATTTGTATAAACTGTGAAATGATCACACTAATTCTAGTCACCATACAAAACTACAAAAAAAAAAATTTGTGATGAGAATTTTTAAGATTTACTGCCTTACCAACTCAAATATGCAATACAATATTACTAACTATAGTCACCATGCTGTCCAGACTTATTCATTTTATAGCTGAAAGTTTGTATGTCTTGACTCCCTTTACCTATCTCGTCTTCCTCCAATCCACCTCCCCTCTGGCAATGAACATTCTATTCTCTGTATCTGTTAGTTTTGGTTTGGTTTATTTGTTTTTGTTTCTTTTTTTTTAGATTCCACATATGTGAAGTCATCGGGTATTTATCTTTGTCTGACTTATTTCACTTAGCATAATACCTTCAAGGTCCTGTTAATAGAAAACTGTTCTGTTCTTTATATGCATTGCAGGCTATTCTCTCTTTCTAGGTCATCCTCTGGAAATTGTTAAAACTTGAGTGGTGTGTGTATATGTCTGTGTGTGTGTGTGTGTGTGTGCGTGTGTGTGTGTGTGTGTGTGTATTTCCCTAAGTGAAAAATGTCAGTTGTCTTCTTTGCTCTTATTAGTGTGTTTGCTTTAACTGTGCTTAATATTACTCTTTAAAGCCATCCATGGCATCTGAGGCATTGAAATTGATTTTTGTTAAGAAATGCCTCACAATGGGACCTCTATTTCAGCAGCTGGGCTCCAGTTCACTTAGAATCCCTCACTCCTGGATTCACAGTCTAAGGATCCGGTAAACTTTCCCAATGACATTAAACAGAAACCATCAGCAGAATAGAAACTATTTGGAACAAGAGTATACATTTTTTTAATTGTTAAATATTTACAGCATATTCTTGGAGAATCAGTACAGTGAAGATTAGAATTATATATGGCCACATTATACCTTAGATATACCTTAGATTAGTAATACATATGGGTTATTTTTTAATGTTTATGAGCTTTACTTTTTCTTTTTAATAACTGTCTTGTTTTCTTTTTATGATATGATAGGGACTATGCTTTTATTAGTATTAGGTTTGAATTTTTTTAATTGAAGTTTATTGGGGTGACAATTGTTAGTAAAGTTATATAAATTTCAGGTATACAATTCCATATTACATCATCTATAAATCACATTGTGTGTTCACCACCCAGAGTCAGTTCTCCTTCCATCACCATATATTTGATCCCCTTTACCCTCATCTACCATCCCCCCACCCCCTTACGCTCTGGTAACCGCTAAACTATTGTCTGTGTCTATGAGTTTTTGTTTCTCATTTGCTTGTCTTGTTCTTTTGTTGTTTTCAGTTTTATATATCACATATCAGTGAAATCATATGGTTCTCTACTTTTTCTGTCTCACTTATTTCACTTAGCATTATAATCTCAAGATCCATCCATGTTGTCACAGATGGTCCTATTTCATCTCATCCCTGAAAAGTATTCCATTGTGTATATATATCACAACTTCTGTATCCATTCATCTATCGAAGGACATTTTGGTTGTTTCCATGTCTTGGCCACCATACATAGGCTGCGATGAATATTGGAGCACACTTGTCTTTATGGAAAAATGTTTTCAGATTTTTTGGGTAGATACTCAAGAGAGGTATGCTGGGTCATATGGTAATTCTATTCATAATTTTTTGAGGAACCGCCACACTGCCTCCATAGCGGCTGCACCAATCTGCATTCCCACCAACAGTGTATGAGGGTTCTTTTTTCTCCATAGTCTCTCCAACACTTGTTACTATTTGTCTTGTTGATGATAGCCATTCTGACTGGGGTGAGGTGATATCTCATTGTGGTTTAGATTTGCATTTCTCTGATGATTAGTGATGTTGAACATTTTTTCATATGTCTATTTGCCATTTGTATGTCCTCTTTGGAGAAATGTCTCTTCAGGTCCTCTGCCCATTTTTCAATTGAGTTGTTTGTTTTTTTGTTGTTGAGTTGTGTGAGTTCCTTGTGTATTTTGGATATTAGCCCCTTATCGGAGGCACTGTTTTCAAAAATCTTCTCCCATTCAGTTGGTTGCCTCTTTATTTTGTCCATGGTTTCTTTTGCTATGCAGAAGCTTTTAAGTTTGATATAGTCCCATTCATTTATTTTAGCATTTACTTCCCTTGCCTTTGGCGTCAAATTCATGAAATGCTCTTTGAACCCAAGGTCCATAAGTTTAGTACCTCTGTTTTCTTCTATGCAGTTCATTGTTTCAGGTCTTATGCTTAAGTCTTTGATCCATTTTGAATTAATTTTGGTACATGGTGACAGATAGCAGTCCAGTTTCATTCTTTTGCACGTCGCTTTCCAATTCTGCCAGTACCATTTATTGAAGAGGCTGTCTTTTCTCCATTGTATGTTTTTGGCTTCTTTGTCAAAAATTATCTGTCCATATTTATGTGGTTTTATTTCTGAATTCTCAATTCTATTCCATTGGTCTATGTGTCTGTTTTTCTGCCAATACCATGCTGTTTTGATTATTGTTGCCCTGTAGTACAAGCCAAAGTCAGGAGTATGATACCTCCAGTATTGTTCATTTTTCTTAAGATTGCTTTGGCTATTCAGGGTTTTTTTGTGGTTCCAAACAAATCTGATGTTTTTTTGTTCTATTTCTTTAAAAAATGCCATTGGGATTTTGATGGGGATTGCATTAAATCTGTATATTGCTTTGGGTAATATGGCCATTTTAACTATGTTGATTCTTCCAATCCATGAGCATGGGATTTCTCCATTTCTTTGTGTCCTCTTCAATTTCTTTGAAAAATGTCTTATAGTTTTCAGCACATAGATCTTTCACATCCTTGGTTAAGTTTATTCCTAGGTATTTTATTCTTTTTGTTTCAATTGGAAAAGTTATTGCTTTTTAAATTTCTTTTGCTAAGAATTCATTGTTAGTATATAGGAATGCAATGGACTTTTGTACTTTGATTTTGTAGCCAGAAACTTTACTGTATTCATTGATTGTTTCCAATAGCTTTTTGGTGGAATCTTAAGGGTTTTCTATACATATAGCATCATGTCATCTGTGAAGAGTGACGATTAAACTTCTTCATTCCCAATTTGGATGCCTTTTATTTCTTTCTCTTGCCTGATTGCTCTGGCAAGGATTTCCAATACGATGTTGAAAAGCAAAGGTGATAGGGGACAACCCTATCATGTTCCTGAACGTAGAGCAAAGGGCTTCAGTTTTTCACAAAATTATGAGATTAGCTGAGAGTTTGTCATATATGGCCTTTATTATGTTAAGTTATTTTCCTTCTATACCTATTTTCTTAATTATTTTAATCAAATATTGAATCATTATGTTGTACATCTGAAGCTAATATGTTATGTGGGAATTTTATCTCAATTGAAAAAAGAAGACATAACAGGCATCAATATTTCTGCCCCCAATCAGGGAGCACCGAAATACCAAGCAACTAACAAAATTAAAAGGAGAAATTCAGCAAAACACAATTATACTAGGGGACCTCAATACATCATTGACAGCTATGGATAGATAATCCAAACAGAAAAACAGTAATGAAATAGCAGCCCGAACTGACACATTAGATGAAATGGATATAATTGACATTTATAGAACACTTCATCCTAAAACATCAGACTCTACATTTTTTTTCCTAATGTACATAGAACATTCTCAAGGACAGACCATATATTGGGACATAAAACTAGCCTCAGCAAATTTAAGATGATTGAAATCATACCAAGCATATTCTCTGATCACAAGGCTTTGAAATTGGATATCAACTACAAAAAAAAAAAAAAAAAGCAGGAAAACCACAAATACTTGGAGATTAAACAACATACTCTTAAAGAACGAGAGGGTCAAAGAAGAAATTAGAGGAGAGATGAAAAGATACATAGAAACAAATGACAATTAAAATACATCCTACTACAATTTTTGGGATATAGTTTAAGCAATTTTAAGAGGTAAATTTATATCATTACAGGCCTATCTCAAGAAACAAGAAAAATCCCAACTAAGTAACCTCACGTTACACCTTTAAGAACTAGAAAATGAAGAACAAGTGAAACCCAAGATCAGCAGAAGAAAGGAAATAATAAAAATCAGAGCAGAACTAAATGAAATAGAGAACAGAAAGACAATAGAAAAAATTAATGTGACAAAGAGCTGGTTCTTTGAAAAGATTAGCAAAATTGACAAAGAAAGCGTAGGTACTAAACTTATGGACCCTGGGTTCAAAGAGCATTTTATGAATTTGACTCCAAAGGCAATGGAAGTAAAAGCTAAAATAAACAAATGAGACTATATGAAACTTAAAAGCTTTTGCACAGCAAAAGAAACCATCAACAAAATAAAGAGGCAACCAACTGAATGGGAGAAGGTGTTGGCAAACAGTGCCTCCGATAAGGGGCTAATATCCAAAATATAAAAGGAACTCATGAAACTCAACAACAGAAAAACAAACAACCCGATTGAAAAATGGGCAGGGGACCTGAAGAGACATTTCTCCAAAGAGGACATACAAATGGCAAATAGACATATGAAAAAATGCTCAACATCACTAATCATCAGAGAAATGCAAATCTAAACCACAATGAGATATCACCTCACCCCAGTCAGAATGGCTATCATCAACAAGACAAATAGTAACAAATGTTGGAGAGGCTGTGGGGAAAAAGGAACCCTCATACACTGTTGGTGGGAATGCAGACTGGTGCAGCCTTTATGGAAGGCAGTGTGGAGGTTTGTCAAAAAATTACAAATAGAATTGCCATATGACCCAGCAATCCCTCTCCTGGGTATCTACGCCAAAAGTCTGAAAACATTTATACATAAAGACACGTGTGCTCCAATGTTCATTGCAGCTTTATCTATGATAGCCAAGACATGGAAACAACCAAAATGTCCCTCGATAGATGAATGGATAAAGAAGTTGTCGTATATATACTCAATGGAATACTATTCGGCGGTAAGAAAAGATAATATAGGAACATTTGTGACTACATGGATGGATCTTGAGAGTATGATGCTAAGCGAAATAAGTCATACAGAAAAAGCAGAGAAACATATGATTTCACTGATATGTGGTATATAAACCAAAAACAACAAAAGAACAAGACAAACAAAGGAGAAACAAAAAATCATAGAGACAGACAATAGTTTAGTCGTTACCAGAGGGTAAGGGGATCGGGGGTGGGAGATGAGGGTAAGGGGGATCAAATATATGGTGATGGAAGGAGAACTGACTCTGGGTGGTGAACACACAGTGGGATTTATAGATGATGTAATACAGAATTGTACACCTGAAATCTATGTATCTTTACTAACAGTTGTCACCCCAATAAACTTTAATTACCAAAAAGAAAGAAAATTTGGAAAAATTTGGACAGTATAGGATTGTGTGAAGACATAAAAATGTATATAGTTTATGTTGTTGATACTGTGGTATTTAACGTTTGTAATCTTTTGTCTTCTCTTAACATCATTTCACAAGCATTTTCTGAAAATATAATTTTATTACAGCATTTTTAATGACTTATACTCTATCTTGTGGATTTGTAATGATTTCCTTATCTAGCTCATTGATATTGAAGATTTACCCTATTTCTAATTTTTATGTAATTTTAATTTTAATGGAAGCCTTTGTTTTTATTTCTAGTATCTTTCTTTAGAGTTAGAAATTAAATTATTGGGTAGAGTGTAAATATTTTAAAGTTCTTGATGCTTTGTATGGAACTGCTTTTCTGTATATTACTTCAGCAGTGTGCAAGAATGTTTGGTTCAACTCTTCAACAGTATGAGATTTTACAGTTAAAAGTCTTAGCTAATATGAGAGGTAAAAGTAGTATTTTATTGCTTTTAATTCCATTTCATTAATTACTTGGGAAATATTTTTAAAAATCTCTTGATGCTTTTTAGAATTGTTACTCTGAAGAGTTACTTAGCAGAAGTATTAAGGGGAAATAAATACATATAAAATAAGTTTGTGAAGTAAAAGGAACAGAAATAGGAAAAGAAAGGTATAAGGCTACAGAATTTATATAACCTAAGGGAAAGGGACATTAGCCTACATTAAATGTTCACATTAGTTTACTCAGAAAAGGTTAGAGTGATACAAAAGAACCATGAGTTGTGTATTCTGATTTTTTCAAAATATACTAACACTTTATAAACTTCACGAAACAATCTCAATACTAATACGTTTGCTTTGTATGTCTTATGTCATTGACGAAAGTTTTGGGTGAATAGCTACCTGTTATCTAAAAATAGGTGTGTAAAGCACAGAGAAATAGACCAGGTTCAGCCTTAAAACCATGATGTAGAGCCACTCAAAAGTAGTAATTTGAAAGAAATGAAAGAAAATAGCAGTGAAACTCAAACTGTGTGAAGCTACAGGCAGAAAAATTTGTCTTTGTAGTAAATTTGATAGACAATACAATTTAAGAACATGGGAGACTGACAAAAACTTAGAGAAGAAGGAAAAATGGAGGGGTATAAGTTTAAACTGAAGTATGTTTTGGTGGATAAAATAAAATGTGAACTTTTAAATAGAAACTCAGTGTATATCTTTTTCATAGTAGGTAAATTAATTTTATAACCTGTTTGTTTCCACAAAATATCTAAGGCAGCTTACAACAAAACACGTTGATTGAAATAGAAAAAAAGAAAAAGAAAATTATAACTGATGAACAAATCATAACTCTCAGGTGTCAGTATGGATACTGTGTTTGTGCTTCATGTTTGGTTTTAAGCTTCCTGGGAATAAAGGCAAATAGGGAACTAATCATTTACATAGAAAAAGAGGGGCTGTAACAGTTTCTGAAATCCAAAACTTAAGACTGTGCTGTGCCAGTTAAGTAAAAATTGTTTTGATGGAGCATATATAAATTAATATAGAAAACAATAAATCCTCAAAATGGTTAAATCTTCCACTATATTTGAGACTTTTGTTAAACACTATAGTAGACATGTGACATGAACTGCCATATATATACATACACATATATGTATATGTATGTATATATGTATATATACGTATTTGTGTGTGTATGTCCCATGTAAGTATCACTGAGAATCTACTGTGCACTCAACACACTGTTGGCTGGGCTTTGAAAGGATAGAGATTCACTTAATGTAGTTCCTATATAATGAAAGCTTACATTCTGGACGGAAAGCAATTGAACAACAGGAAACAATTAGAAAATGCTTATACATAAGCTCAAAGGTACTTGTAAATACATTGATGTATGAACTATACAAATGCTTGATCTAGGTCTAGAAACATTTGGTTAAGTGGGAAATAAGTTGACGGCTAGGAAGATGTTCTATTGGAGATACACTGAGGCAAAGTGAGGTGCCGCTGGGCTTCGTCCTTTGAATTCAGTCTGGAGCCCAAATAACATGGAGTGAAGAATAAGAGGCCACTTTTCATGTGCTCTGCTAGCGATGATTACAAATGATAGATCACAAATGATATTCATTTGAAGAACATGAATATTTTTATGACAATTGAGAAACATAGATTGAAAATAATGCTTATTTTTCATCTTTGACTTCTCAATGCTTACCATGCTACTTTGCATATTATAAAGGATTAATAAATAGTTATTGAATGAATGACTTAAAAGAGAAAAATGGGAGGTGTTCTATAACAATTGGTAAGAAATAAAATATTAATCAACTAAAAAGAAATCTTTTAAAGAGAGTTTTAAAGAAAGGATTAGGGGATAAGAGCTATTTATTTTTCCAGTATAGTTATGGTGACAACTTGTCATTGTTGTTAGAATCTAGTTTATCTTCAGTATTAAGTGAAACAGTACTAATTTATAAGAAATTGTATGTACTCACAAAATAATCCCATGTATGGAGTCATTTGTCACTAACCTGGTAAAGAAATTTTAACGGATTTTGATTGGCTGAATTTAGTAGCTGTTGAAGTATTGTTTCTTAATTTTCAAAGTTCTTTGATTACCTTATTTATTACCAGTGAGCTTGCTGAACTGTTAAATATTTGATATTTCTGGCACTTAGCATAATATTCAACATATTATCTATGGAATGTGTGAACTAATGTTTCCTGTTTTAAATAAACTTTATTTTTCAATTACAGCTGGCAATATTATATTAGTTTCAGGTGTACAACATAGTGATTAGACACTTAAATAACTTATGAGGTGATCACCCCAATAACTCTAGTACCCGACACCACATATAGTTATTACAGTATTGACTGTATTCTCTTTGCTGTACTTTACATTCCCATGACTATTTTGTAACTACCAATATGTACTTCTTAATCCCTTCCCCTTTTTCACATACCCTCAACCATTCTCACATCTGGCAACCCTCAAAATGTTCTCTGTATCTATGAGTCTGTTTCTGTTTTGTTTGTTCATTTATCTTGTTCTTTAAATTCCACATACCATGTTTCCCCGAAATAAGACCTAGCTGGACAGTCAGCTCTAATGCATCTTTTGGAACAAAAATTAATATACCCGGTCTTATTTTACTGTAATGTAAGACCTGGTCTTATATTATATTATATGATATAAGACCAGGTATTATATTATATTATACCCAGTCTTATAGTAAAATAAGACTAAGTCTTATATTAATTTTTGCTCCAAAAGAGGCATTAGAGCTGATTGTCTGGCTAGGCCTTATTTTCGGGGAAACACTGTATATATGTACCACCTCCTCTCTATCCATTCATCTATCGATAGACACCCAGGCTGCCTCCACATCTTGGCCATTGTAAACAATGCTTCAATGAACATATAGATGCACATGTCCCCTTGAAGTAGCATTTTGGTTTTTTTCGGGTAAATACCCAGAAGTGGGATTACTGGGCCCTTCTTTGTCTCTTGTTATAGCCTTTATTCTAAAGTCTATTTTGTCTGGTCTAAGTATTGCTACCTCAGCTTTGTTTTTTTCCATTTCCATTTTCATGAACTATCTTTTTTCCTTCCCTTTACTTTCAGTCATTGTATGTCTTTCTAGCTAAAGTGAGTCTCTTGTAGGCAGCATAGATAATGGTCTTGTTTTCTTATCCATTCAGCCTCCTTATGTTTTGACTGAAGCATTTAATCCATTTACATTGAAAGTAATTGTTGATAACAGTGTAATTATTGCCATTTTATTATTCATATTTTTTATCTGAACCCCTTCAATTGGAAGTGAAATGGAAGGTAACTGTGGTGATAATTGGTCTATTTGAATTTTGGAAGTATAGAACATTTTAGCATTGGATATATTTACTTTGAGGTTCCAATACAAATATTCATTTGTGGAGATACCTCACATGTAATTGCAAATGCAATCCTAATATTCAGAAAAGAGGCTGGGGATAGAAATGAGCTATTTAACAGACAGTGATTTCAAGACTCTGTTGAACCACTGGATGAGACTGCTGACAGTAGCAACATGGAATGAGCAGAGAGGAGGGTTGAGGATAGACCCTTGAGGAATGTTCATAATTATAGGGAAGATTGGTGAAAGAGAGAATGAAGAGGCCCCAAAATGATGTTCTGGAAGGATGGAAGAGAACTCAGAGGGTGTACTATTTGAGCAGTTCAAAGGAGCACACAGTCAGGAGTTTCAAATCTTACAGAGGAGGATGAAGACCAAGAAGAGACCATTTGTGTCTTTGTGATTTTGGAGAAAGTCATGGTAAATAGAACAGAACCCTGCAGTACCAGAGTAAAGGACAAAGGTAATATTTGAACAAAAGAGGTTAAGTGGAGGTTCTTGTCAAATTTGTTAGACAGATTTAAATCATGAAATAAATTCTGAAACCAGGGAACAACCCATATCTTTTTCCTTAGCAGATTTTTATCAGGCTAGTTGTCAAATTTGTCTGTATGAGTAACTGCATTGATGTATCAAATTCTTTTGTTTTAATGAGGCAACAGCTCTCTAGTGTGAAGAACTTGGGAAAATATTTTGCTTTACAGTTTTAGTGCTCATTAAGCATTATTATGTAAGCTGTAAACAAATGTTAGAGAATTTAAGTGTTTGTGACATCTGTGTTTTTATTGTGAATGTGGAAAGTTGTCTTTTGTAAGTATTACAATGATCATTGTTAATGGTTTGATCTTGTTTTATATTTTTGCCAGACTATTCAAGAATAGCTATTTACATTCTGTCTTTTCTTCCTTTTATTTTGGCTTCCCCCTTACCCCCCCCCCCCCCCGTTCATATACAGTGATTTCATTATTACTGTTACATTATGAGAAGTTACAACAACATTATTACTGTTGTTGGCTAGAGCCTCTGCCACTCAAGATTTTCATTTTTTTCTGTATCTTTAAGTGCTGTCTTTTTACATTTTCATTTTCTCTATTTTAAAGAGCTGTCTCTTTATGTTTGATATTCTGATAGAATTTATCTGCTCAAAATAAACATCTATGCTCCCTGAATCGTGGCTTCAGACTAATCATCTAGAATAGATATAGGATAACAGAGCCAGATGAAAGATGCAAAGATGACAGCCTTAATTTACGAAGGTTTATTATCAACAAGACTGGACTTGACTTGTACCCATCTTAAAGATATATCTTGCACTGTGATTTTAGCCATGGTATTTTACCAAACATACAGTTTAAATTTATAGAATCCTAATCTTTTTACCTTAATATATGTGGTCAAATAGAAGATATTAAATTCAAAAAGTGTTTCTTAAAATAAAGATTTATTTATCTGGTCTGTCATTTTTGTGCAGAATGTTTTAAAATTAATTGCAGTTCACTTTCAATTTATGGAAGATGATGATCTGAATATTATTGCATATCGTAGAACTTGAAGGATACTTCAGTGGTCATCTAGTTCACAATCTAAGCCCCTCTATAAATTATTACTTTATGTAAATGAAAACTTAAAGTATCATTTAGTTATTGGTTTTATGTAGGACATAGTTCCAGATAGCATAGCCGGTAAGCATAATCTCATTTGGTCCTAGTGGTAGAGAGTCATTTTATTCCTGTGCCCATCCCCAAGATGAAACAAGTGAGGCTCAGTGAGCTTGGCTTGCACCTGGGTGATCTCTAGTAAAGAGTGCACATATGCTAGGGTTTTTGATTTCTAGCCTGATGTTTGTTTCAATAAACTATTTTGACAGAGTTGTTTATTAGATAATTCATAACATTATTACTGTAGACTTATTATTAAGTCTAAAAATCCAATATTTTTTCATATTTTTTGCCAGTAGCTATAGTGACTATGCTGATTACTAAAATTTAGAATTTTACTTTGAAACCACGTTGCTGTACAAAAAAAAGTCCCTTTAAAATGAATTTATTTGAACTGATATGTCAGAATTTCAGTGGCAAAAATAGCATTTAAATTTTTTTCCTGATGGTGTTTTGTTTTTATTTTTTCCCCCTTTATAGTGTATTGCTGGTATACAAATGACAGTGTTTTATGCTAAACAGGGTTTTTTCTTCCAGTACAACAGAACTCTGTTTACATTGTGACCTTTCAGAATAAATGGGCAAGCAAGTCAGATGCTAAGAAGGGTTGGAAAAAAGTTTTTTGCAGGTGAATCTTTCGGATGGTGCATTTACTTGAAATGTTAAATAATGAGCTAAAAGATTATGTTGAAGCATGATGTTTCAAAATGAATGATGATTAATGAGGAGCTTGTCACTTGGAATTTACTTCAGGTACTTTGTTTCCAGTGTTAACCCAAAGTAATTCCTTGTAGCACAAATGGATGATTTTTATAATATGCACATGCAAGATTAGTATAGTAAGCTATTAATTTAGCAACATTACAAAAGCTTTGTCTCCTTTACCTTATTTTTCATTTTGAAGTTGACTTGTCAGCCTATTAGAAAGCTTATTTTCATTTCTTCATTAGTGGTAATATTTTTCTGACAATTTACGGTCATTTTAATTTTTTAATTTTTTTTCCTGTTTGAGATGTTCTAGGTTTAGGAACATTTTAATAGACGTTTACATGCTCTCACATAGTTCAGTTTTCCATCATTATTCAAATAAGCATGTATGGAAACTTAATTTTAGGCCAATGAGTTGAAAAATGCTGCAGTTGATAGTAACAAAAATTATCAGGAGCAATCAGTTGATGTTAAAAAGAAAAAAAAAAAAATTCTAGAAGGCCCCAGTGCAAAATAGGAACTCTCTCTCTCTCTCTCTCTCTCTCTCTCTCTTTATGTTGGACCCGATTGCCCTGAATGGCTGTGAGGGATGTGAATCTTGACAGTGGGAATGATGTCGAGTGCAGTCGATGAGGCTGGGGTAAAGTCAAAAAGCTTGGGGGCAGCAGAATTTGCATCTGGTAAGATATCAGGGCTTACTAAGCTCTAGAATTTAAATATAACACTCATGGTGATAATTAGGAGATAATTATGGCAAAGTAGCACACTAAGCTTGGTATGTGCAAAACCAAGGGAAGCTCCCCATTGCCTGAATAAACATCTCTGACTAATTTAATACTGAAGGACCCAGGGCTGTCTGGTCGATACAGCCCTCAGAGTAGCATTCACTATGATTAAGGGTACATGTTATTTCCATAACTGATCCCCATGAGCCAGTGAATCATCCAGTTAGTGCAGGAGCTTTAAAGGTCCATGTCTGAAGGTAGAGTTACACCTTTGGGCTCTATTTGGAGCGCCTCTTTATGTGCGTCTGTGTGTGTGTGAGTGTGTGTGTGTGGTGTATCCGTGCCTGTGGGTGCATACGAGGAGGTGTGCAGGTGTGTGCACATGCATGTGTATCCCATAGATTTCAGCTTGATTAAAGCTCAGCTATTTAGTTCAAGCTATGTTCTGAACATTTTCTTTTTAACATCTTATTTCTTAAGAGTGGCGTTCTTGCTTTTTAACTTTGGGCTGACCAGAAATCTTTGTCTATGAGGCCAGCGGTGGGTGGATGGGTGCAGAGGTAGAGATGGGTGCATCTTAGCCAGCATGGATTGTGAAAAAGTGCATTTATTTCAGTAAATTACAAGAAAAAGAAAACAAATGATGCATTTAATTTAAACATCAGACACTCCTGGAAAGGAGTGATCCTTTCCTTGTTTATTCATTCTTGGCTAGCTCTCTGGGATTTAACTAAAAGACCAAGATGAAATCAAATTATTGTTTGTTACATCCACATCTTATAGTGCCTGAAGTAATATTCTTTATTAAAGAAAAGACAGTAAAATTCTAGCCAAAGTAGAGAATATAGGAAAAAGTTCTTTAAGTTGCATCAAGGGAGAGAGTAAACAAAATGGAAAGTCTAGGCAAAAAAACAAACAAAAAACGCCCCAGATTTTAAATATTTGGTTAATTATGTGACAATAGATGCAAAAGATATGAGCAAGTGCCTGAGTCTAGAAGATAACATGAATAAGCGCTAAAATAGAGGTACTTAAATTTGTCAAATAATGGTAAACAGCATATCAAGAATAGATATTGCTTCATTGCAATAGCTTCATTAAAAGAGTGTGAAATTTGGGAAACTCGTATATTCAGAAGACTAAATTAATTACCCTTAAATCACAGAAATGTTTAAATAATAACATTGGTCTGTAAGAGAATCTCATTTATGTAGAATAATACCTTTAAAAGACATCAAGTTGGATACTTCAAATAGAAGATTGGAGTGTGCACTTCTGACCTCAGTGTTTGCACATGAAGCTAGAAGAACTTTTTTGATCAGCAGTCTTGTAAGTTACTAATCTTGATGCAGTCAGCGTAATTGGAGACAACTGAAATGTATTATTATTAAATGACCTAACAAGAATCACTTTAGATCTTTTATACATATGCAAATAAATGCTATTCAAATAAAATAACTAAAAAAAAAAAATCCTTGACAGTGTTCCCTTAAATATAAGGTGGGAGAATAATGAATGAATGAACGAATGAATGAATGAATGAAGGAAGGAAGGAATGAATGAATGAATGAACGAACACACACATAAAACATATTTTTTCTTTAAATGGGTAACTATAGAATTATACTTAAGAATAGCTTTTACTCTTCTCACATAAAATATGTACTGTGTCTGTCTAGTTTTTATTATGATGTAAATTATGCTTTATTTCTTTTCCTTTTTGAGCAAATAATATTTCATTTGATTTGGATTCTAAACCCATATTTTTCATGGAATTCTTTTAAATTATTCATAGTGTGGTTTAATTTATAATAGCATTAGATGTTTGAAATGTTACTCAAAGATTAGAAATCTCCTTTGAGCATGTGAAAGATTTGGTCAGCATACGTTTAATGGTCTCTTTAAAGATCAGATAAATAATTCTCAGAAGCTAGAAGTCATTAATAGTGTGAGTAGTGATGAGGGTCATTTAGGAATACAATTCCAAAGTACTTTCAGAAGGCCAAGAATGAGGGACAGAGAGTGGCAGAGACAAGTAAATCACGCTTCTCACAAATAGGGTATCTTTTTATTAATTCATTTTCTCCCCAGTGACCAGTTGAAATATTGTAATTAGGTGGAAATCCAGAATGACAAGGTCTTTTAGTCAAATATAAACATATTTGTGTCCAGAAGGGATCCTGAACCTGGACTTCAGAGTCAGCTATCAGTTTCCTATTACAAAGAAATTTAAAACTTAAGTATATGTGGACAACTAATGACTCAGCACTTCTTTTCACACAAGAAACATTATAATTTAGATATGATGTTTAAAGATATGTAAAGTATTTCATGCAGTATTTGCTCAGATATAATTTACATATAATGAACTTCAAACATTTTAAATACACGGGTCTGTAATTTTGGCAGAAGTATATATTCATGCAACCACTGTTCCAAACACAATGTAGAACATTTCCATCTTCTAGAAAGCAGCCTTGTGCTCTGTTGGAGTCAGTCTACTCTAACTCTCTGCCCTGAGCAACCAGAGTTATTTTGAATATTATAGATTAGTTTTTCATATTTTAGAATTTTATGTAAATGTGAATATACGGTATGTACTCTTTTGTGTCTGGTTTCTTTTACTCAGCAAAATGCCTGTATCGTTTATCATTAGTTGGTATCGTTTATCATTAGTTGTGTTTTACTCCTTTTTATTTCTCAGTAATATTCCATTGTGTGAATATCCCAAAATGGGGAAAAGATTTGAACAGTTTACAAACGCATTTGTATCAATGGCCTGTACGTATGTGAAAAAGATGCTCAGCATCATTTGTCATCCAAGAAAATGCAAATTCAAAGTAAAGTGAATGAGTACTACACACCCTCTAGAATGGCTAAAATTAAAAGCTGGTAATACCAAGTGTTCGTGACCAGACGTATTCTCCTGTGTTGCCATTGGGACTGGTAGAATGGTGCAACTAGCTTGAAAATATTACTTGGCCATTTCTTATAAAGTTAAACATACCCTTACCATATGGTGCAGCAATCTCACTTCTAAGATATTACCCAAAAGAAAGCAAAACATGTCTAAATATACATAGACTGGTTCATGAATATTCATAGTAGTTTTATACACAACAGCTCCAAACTAGAAACAAACCCAATGTCCACCAACAGTAAATAGGTAAATACATTCTGGTATAGATTTGATTTTGTTCTTGTACCTGAGATTTGTCCTTGGCTGACTTAGAAATGTGTAAAAATATTCAGAAATTTTAACACAGAATGATTCTTGAAAAAATACCAACATCTTTGTTAAGCCAAAAACCACAATAGAATTCTATTTCATTTTCTTCCTCACACATTAAAGAGAAGTGGATTTCTGCATTGTGTATATGACCTAGAATAAGCAAGTAGAACTTGACTGAAAACGTGGCCCACCCATGTTCGGCCTGTCTGAAAAATCACTACCTATTGACAGTTTCTCCTACTAGGTTAGAACTGAATCTAGAAAATGAGAAGAAATTCTGTATCACCCTGGCACAAATAGACTTAAACAATAAAGTACTTTGTTTTGATTCCTCTTTGATTTGTCAATCTGAGTTTTTGTGTTACGAGTTTTCTTATTTTCCACACCTCACAGGTATCTAATAAGATATTGGGAATAGGTGTGTCAAGAACTATTGTTAGCCAGATTGTATTTTAAACCAAAAACTTTTCTGGAATTGTATTCAAATGGTATTCAATTCTCAACCTCATTGAATAAGTGAATTTATTTATGTCATTGTTTTCTGTATTGTAGCCATAATCTTTGGGGAGTTTTGTGGTGTATTTATAAATGAAATTGTCTGTATTTCATTGAGGATATGAATTTAGAGACCTATCAAGAATACTTACTAAGATGGTAGAAAATCGTAAGATCAGAAGTCAGAATTCCTAAATCATTTACATATGGTTTGTGTATTTTGTAATACTGCTTTTTCTTGAAATAAAAATACTATAGAATGGAACCTTATTCTTATAAGTGAAACTTTGCAGATTAACTGCAAATTTCAAGCTATTGCAAATTAATTTAAATTTATATGGAAAACTCAGCTAGTCATTGTTTCCTGAGGGGTCTTTTGGAATCCTGTGGCTACATCTAGACAGGGGGAAGCTAGATTAAAAACTAACTTAAAAAAAAAAAAAAAGAATTGTATTAAGCATGTGGCTTAATTTTAGATGATTAGAGTTGATATGTATTGTTTTAAGCCAAGGTTTATTTATACCCTGGAAAGTAGTTTTCTTAAAAAAAAAATTGTACACCAAAGAAATATGTTAAACCTGTCATTGTCTTGTTGCTGAAATGTAATCATTTTTCAGGCAACTCTTCGGTAATTGAGTATGAGTCAAAATTACCAAGATGTAAAGTTGTTTACTTTTCCTCTCCATCTTACTTCATTGATTCCAAAATAAAATCTAGGGAGAATAAAATTAACAAACAGAAATTGGTGTGAAATTGCTCTTGAAATCCCAGACTATGTATTTCAAGGTAAATTATTCCAATTCTCATGTAAAGGTATTTTGAAGAAAGAAAAAATAAAACCATGAATAATCTTTGCCTAAAACATTGATTCTCAAATATTTTCCACTAGGGCTCCCTATTCAGGTTTTCTCAGCCCTTGACAGCATACCTATAATATTGTGATAGGACTTCAGTGTTTGGGGAGGGGGATGCCTGATATCATAATTATTTCCTTTGGGGATGTGTGGAGGGAGAGCTGTGTGTCTGGCAGCTTAGCCAGGAAGTGTGGTTCTCCAGGCTTCCCCACAGATTCTAGGAGTTATGAATATACACTTTCAAACTGTTTATTTGGAAATGATTTTAGAATCACAAAGAAGTTGCAAAAGTAGTACAGAACGTTTCTATTATACTCCTCACTCAGTTTTCTCCGAAGATAACATTGTACATAACCATTGTACTATTAACTACACTATAGCCCTTTTTCAGATTTGACCAGTTTTTACATGTACTCTGGTGTGTGTGTTCTATAATATAAAATTTTGCCACATGCATTGATACTGGTAACCACCTCACAATCAAGATTCAGAACTTTTCTATTACGGCAAATAAATTTTCTTATGCTACCTAGCCCTTTACAGTAACACCTTTCCTCCAACCTTGGCAACCACTGGTCTGTTCTCCCTCACTATGATTTTGTTGTATGAGGATGTATGTAAGTGGGCTTTATTGTATCTCCCAGAATTCATATGTTGAAACTCAGTACCTTGGAATGTGACCGCATGTGATGATAGGGCCTTTAGAGAAGTGACTGAGTTAAAATGAGGCTGTTTGAATGGGCCCTGATCCAATGTGACTGGGGTCCTTATAAGAAAATTTGGGAACACACAGACACCAGGGTTGCATGTGTACAGAGAAAAGACCATGTGAAGACAGAGAGAGAGAAGGCGGCCATATGCAAGCCAAGGAGAGGCCTCAGAAGAAACAAACCCTGCCAACACCTTGATCTTGAACTTTTAGGCTCCAGAACTGGGAGAAAATTAATTTCTGTTGTTTAAGACACTCAGTCTGCATTTTGTTATGGCAGGCCTAGCAAACAAAATATATACATATACAGTCTGTAACCTTTTAAGATTTGTTTTTTAAACAAACATAATTCTCCATCCAGTAGTGTATCAGTAATACCTGCCTTTAATTGCTGAGCAGCATTTCATGGGTGAGTATCCCACAGCTTGTTTATTTATTTACTCATTAAAGGACATTTGAGTTGTTTTCAGTTTTGGGCCAAGCTGATTAGCGCTGCTATGAACATTCATCTATAGGTTTTTGTGTGAACATAAGTGTTTATTTCTGTAGGGTTAATAGCCAGGAATAAGCTTGTTGGGCCATATGGTAAATGTATGTTTACCTTTATAACAAACTGTCAAGCTGGTTTCCAGAAGAGCCGAACCGTCTTACGTTTCCTCTGGCAATGTGTGAGAGTTCCCGTTGCTCTGCCCTCTTCTCAGCACTTGGGGTTGTCAGTGTTTTTATTATTTGCCATCCTGATAGGGGTGTGCTGGTATCATCATGACTTTAATTTGCATTTCCCTAATGGCTAAAGATGCTTAACATCTTTTTATTTACTATTTGACATCCCTGTATCCTCTTTGGTCAATTGTTTCTTATTTTAGATCAGATACGTAGAGCATTGCAAGCCTAGAGTTAAGGCCAAGAAATTGAAATTGAGGATGGATGTAAAGGTCATTTGGCATTAGAGGAAGTAGGATACTTTAGGGACTGGTGAATTGTTAGTTCAGCCACAATGTAAATAGTCCTTTTGAATTCTACAACTGGGCTCTGTCTTTGGCGTTGTGCTTTTGTGTTGTGTTAAGGAAAATCAGTGCTTGAATGAGAAATCCATTTTGCTAGATTGTAAAATGTATGAATGTTACTCATGAAGGGTAATAATAAGTGGACTGATTTCTACCTCTTTACACATTTGCTCATAGTGTTAATATGGGTTAGTTGGTAAGTAGCTAGTAAAAAACAGAATCCTGAAGACACTGGATTAGAGACTGAGTCTATAAATAAGTAATGGAAGACAAAGCAATTTTATATGAAATGTTAGCTATTAATGTGAGTTTCTCAAATCTTGAAAAGCTTTTGAGAGAAGAAAGCTAGACTAAAGGAGTAAGTAATACATAATTAAATTCCTTAATGTAGGCTTTGAAGATTATTTAGATAATGAATACTTTTTAAATGTATTCTCTGTTGACTTCAGGCGTTTTCTTCAAATAAGCTTATTCTAGTTTTAAAGGGACCGATTGCAAGACAACAAAACAGAAAAGCTTTTGCATGTTTTTGAAGATACATCAGATCACTTTCTCAGATAGTATTCATAACTGTTGTGGATTTTGTAGATGGCGGTTTTAGGGACAGTTTTAAGAGTGAACATGCGTGCTCTCTCTCTCTGTCTCTCTGTCTCTCTATCTCTTCCCCCTTCTCTTCCCTCCCAACCTCCACTCCTTCAGTCCCTTTTCTTTTTCTTTGGATTGGCTATTTCTCCTCATCTGTTCCAGCTCCACTCTTTTCAAGCCATATAGAAACTGGTAAATTATTGGTCTTTGGTCTTCGTAATCTGTAGCACAATGGAGAGCATGCTCAGAGAAGCATTGACTATTCTCAGGTGGTCACTGAATCAACCATCTTTCCCCACTTTATGTAACAACTGTGAGCTACCTCAGTTCTGTTAAATATGATTCCTAAAGGTCAGATAAGATTTACCTGTTTCAGTCTTCAGTGACTGTACTGTCTTGACATACTTTTAAAGAAAATTTAAGCTGTTCATTTTTGAGAGATAAACCTAGGTATCCAGTCATCAAGGACCTAATTACATTTACATATAAAACTGCTTAATGTATGCTGGTATTGTGGTCCATTTTAGATTTGGGTTTACCATAGCGCTTGGTTTTACCGTAAGAATTATATTGAAATCGTTATTTTCTTTCTTAATATAGATGTAGTCTATTACAAGCAATATGTTGTCACCAACTTAACCTTTGTAAAAGTAAGATGAAAAATACTAGCATTTAAAATTTCTTTTTTGTTGTGAAAAGGAGAAGAAATAAAATTATCAAATTTGCCACCTCTTGGAGTAAATGAACTTGGAAGTACAAGGTGTGATCAAACAATACAGTTTAATACATTTAAACACACATTTAACAATACATTTAAACAATCATGTTAAATAAAAATAAATTATTGCAGTAAAAGAGACATTGCCATTTATCCCTCTCAAAATATTCCCCCTCACTTCAAACACATCTATCCCATCATTCTTGCCACTTTCTGAAGCAGTTCTGGAAGTCCTCTTTCGTGAGTGTCTTTAGTTGAGTTGTCATGGCTGCCCCATATCCTGAATCATTTTGACTTTGGGGAAGAGCCAGAAGTTGCATGGTGCCAGATCCGGTGAATAAGATGGATAAGGACACATCATAATGTTTTTATTTGACAGAAAGGTTGCCATACCAGAAGTGATGTGTCACAGAGCATTGCCATGATGGAGGATGATTTACAGCACATTTTAAAACACACTTTCTCACTGTAGCTCACTCCCGACTGACTGCACCGAACAAGTTGAAACTTGTCACACACTGTTACTAAGGTTCACCGCGCCGCTTCCTGTATTGAAGATCCCTGCTTTTCTGTTGGATGTCACTCAGCAGCAGCATTCACCATATTTTTTTTTTATCACAGCGGAAAGGCTCTGTGTCACAAATTGCTTCTGATGCAGCAATTTCTGTCAAATAAAAACATTATGATGTGTCCTCTTCCATCTTATTCACTGGATCTGGCACTGCACGACTTCTGGCTCTTCCCCAAAGTCAAAATGGTTCAGGACATCGGGGCAGCCATGACAGCTCAGCTAAAGACACTCATGAAAGAGGACTTCCAGAACTGCTTCAGAAAGTGGCAAGAACGATGGGATAAGTGTGTTTGGAGAGAGGGGCAGTATTTTTGGGAGATTCATGGCAATGTGTCTTTTACTATATTTTTTTTTAATTTTATTTAAACATTCACCATATTGGTTGATCACACCTCATATGAGAGAGAAGAAAAGCTTACAGTTTTGGGGGGTAGGTTATACAATTATTTTCATAAAAGTAATTTGCTTAGATTCTAGTGAAAATGGTAAAGTAGAAAAAAATTGAAATTTGGGTTTATATTTTAAAATATTAAGAGTTGCATTCATATTTTTTTTTTGGGAAGCAAGAAGAACAAAAGATATTGAATGAGGAATCTGGGAGGCCAGACTTCTGTTTCACTTGTTCTGTGATGGGGACTGTTAACGCTAAAGAGAGTGGACACTTAACAGTTTCTTAAGAGAAGGAAGAAAAAAACCTGTTCACCTTGATTATATAGTCAATTAGCAAGTAAAATATGTGTGTAAAAACTCTACAAATAGGGATATAGTGGCATTAAAATAAAAATTTCATTTTTTCCATTTTACTTTTAAGACTATGACAGTTAAAAACAATTTTAGAAATAACTTGTATAATTTACAGACACATATGACAGTATTTTCAGTCATTTAAAAAGAGCCTTATTATGTACCTCACAGGATGTTGAGCTCTTTTAAAATTGATGTAGAACATTGAAGAACTGAGTAGTCCTTTGTCATCTACATAGTAAGCAGTCAAATATTTGTTTATCTGATTTGAAAAACTAAGTTTTGCTCAGCAGAGTGAGGAGAATGCCTAAAGGGTAGTCCACCGCACACCATAACTTAAACAGGGATATTTACTAGAAGTGATTAGGAATTTTAATTAGCAGAACAGGCAGTACAGCTTTTTTCTAAATTCTTCTCCCATTAGCAGTGCTTGCTAAATCAGGAGTTGGCACACCAAAGCTCTCTCAGACCAAATATAGCCGGCTGGTTATTTTTGTAAATAAAGTTTTATTGGAACACAGGCATGCTCTTTGTTATGGATTGTCTGTGGCTTTGGTAGCCGAGTTGCATAGTTGTCATAGAGACTTTGTGGCCTTCAAAGCCAATAATATTTACAGTCAGACTGCTGACCCCAGTGCTAAATGATGGCACACAAAAATATTGATGTAAATATTCGTATGTGTGTTTTTTAAAAATTGTATTGAAAGACTAGAACTCATTCCCGGTTATAAGAAAAAGGTCAAGCTATTGTTCCACACAAAAGGGAGCAGGGGGTAAATGTTGGCAACATTTGGGGTCCTTTGAGAGGTAATTCATTCATTGTCTTACTATGAAGCAGAAATTATTAAAAGAGCTCTACCTTAACCAGCAGTTACAGATAACCTGACACAGTAGCCAAAAGTTCAGTGGTAGCATAAAGGTGACAAACCAGTAAGTATCTTTTCAGAAGTTATCAGTTAAATTACGCAAGACACTTAAAGCAGATGTTTAGAACTATTTCACATTTTATTGTGTTTGACCCACAGTAGAGAGAAAGTTATTTATGTTTTATGATATGAAAATCAATTTTTAATTTTTTCCCTAAAGCCTGAATGCATCTTATCTGAGACTCTATCTGAGTGGCATATCTGGAGAGACTTGGGTTTGAATCCAGCTTTCTCCTCTTAATGGTTGTGTAGGCAAGTAACTTCTCTGGGCCCTAGTTTTCTTTTATTTTTCAGTTATGGTTGACATTCAATATTATATTAGTTTCAGGTATACAACATAGTGATTAAACATTTATATAACTTGCAAAGTGATCCCCCCCCATAAGTTGTGCCTTAGTTTGCTTATCTGTAAAATGAGGACAGTAATTAAGATCTGCCTCATAGGGTTGTTGGGTTAATACATATGAAGTATTAGTACAGTGCCTTGCATATTGTAAATGCTTAATATATGTTATTGTTAGTATGGTTTGCTCTTACAATACTTTATTGAAGCTCCTCCAGTCACAAGGTGGCAGCCTCTGTTATTGAAAGCAGTGTGCTTGGGTGCAGGTAAAAAAAAAAAAATCACAAGAATTTGCCCTCAAACCCCAGCTTTTTCTGTACCAACAATGACTGTCAAATGATGCTGTCCATATGAGATATCAGAGTTGAAAACCAACCCAAGAGCTACATTTCTGAAGTAACATGGAGGTTATCCGTATAGTACAATCAATTTTAATTATTGAGTAACAGATTAATTGAGGCAAATGTTTCTTTTAATCCTTTGATTTAATTTTTCTTTATGTTGCTTGCCTTCTGCCCTTTAAATATTTTTCTCCATCAGCTTGAGTTTCTGAAAGTGTGGTGTACTTTTTTAATATATCAGATTCCTGGGTCTCTCCTCTGACCTCACTGAATCGGAGTCTCTAGGAATGGACCCTAGGTGGTTCTTATGCACACAGGAATCTGAGAACCAAATGTCAGGAACAGAATGATTTGACGTGCAAACTATTGAGTTCTCTGACTTTTTCGATATTTTTGGTAAGAGGCTAGACTGTGGAGGAGATGCAAACTATTGACAGAATGGATTTCTGTCAGTGTCACAGAATTCGCTGAGGTTTGGATAAGGGCTGTGGAGGAAAACACTGAGGAGGGACCTGCTGCCTGAACTGTGTGACCATTCTTGCCTCTTTCTTGCTGTCCTTGACTGGGACACCCTCTACTCACTCAGATTACTCCTTCCCCTTTTAACCTGCAGCCTAAACTGTGCTTTCCCTGAACTAACCCTGTTTAGATGGTCTGATAATGTCAGAAGAACTTTGGAAACTAAGGAGAAAATAAATATTAATACTTAAAAGAAGAGACAAACATTGTAAAAATACACTTCTGAAATAGGGGCTTCTGCTAGTAAGAATCCTATTGAAAGTACTGGAGTACTTTATTGAGCCTCGGTTCCCTTTCTTCTAGCACTTGATGAGCTAGTATAACTTGCCTGGCTAAACTTTGCCTCCAGTCTTTTCCTCATGAGTATCTATCTTCTTATTGCCACATTGAGGCCATCTCCCAGCTCATTTTGCTTCACTTCAAGGCAGCTCCTACTCCCAATTTCCTTTTAAAATTTCCAGACTCCATAGATCTTTCTAATTTAACTTAAGGTGTCTCCCCAAATTCAGTACAGTGGTACCTCTGTTTTTGAATGTCTCCGTTGATGAACATTTTGGTTTACGAATGCCGTAAATTTTATGGATCTATGGTATTATTAGATAGTAAAATTCATGCTAAATTTGCAGTTGTAGGAGTTGATTTTAAAGGTCTGGAATGGATTAATCCATTTTTCATTATTTTCTATTGGAAAACCGTGCCTTGGTTTTCTTTCGAATGTTTCAGAACTCGAACGGTCTTGTGAAACAGATTATGTTCGAAAACCGAGGTACCACTGTATTTCTTTGTAGGTCAGAGGTGATTAATACTCAAAGAATCTTACTAGATACTAGATTTGCTGCTGCTTTACTTTCCTGGAGCATTGCCTTAATACAACTCCCACAAAATGAGTTTTCCTTTTTCTTCCCTTCACAAAGCCCTCCATATAGGGAAGCATCCCATTATAACAGCACTTTATCTGGATGTTAATTCATTGTGTAATTGCCTTCAGAATTAGATATACTAGAGGAAGGGCAAGGTTATTCTTCTGATGTGCCACATCTGGTCCTTATTATTGTGGATAATCGAGAGTTGTTCAGTGACTATCACGGCTTTTGTTGAGGTTGCCAAGACTGGTATTGACTGGGTTGTAATGTTAAGAACCATGGGGACCACTTTTTTCCTGATGAGTAGGATTTGAATGAGTAAAGGTGTGAAAAACCTACGTCATATTCATAAATCCTTATAAATCCCTACGTCTCTTCCAGAACATAATGTGGTTTGTCAGTCGTCACCCTTTGTGAACTGAAGGTGTCATTAATCATGAAAGAGAAAAATTCCTTTAAATGTTTGATTATTTCCTTTAAATGTTTGATTATTTGTCTACAGAAATGTGATTTACAATTTTTTTAGAGTCACAAAACTTATAAGCTTTAATGAGTTGGGTTCCCATTGGCAGTCCTGACCGCTGAGGAGGGTTCATGAGCGAAATACAGACTGACCTGACTTAGATGAAATGCTGCATACCCGGCCCTTAGGGCCTTTGAGTTGTGTGTTAGGCTTGAATGTTGATGTGCAAAGGGCTTGCAATGAAATATAGTTTTGTATGGTACATTTCATGCAAAGGTTTAACCCTTTTTTGTTGTGATATACTTATTTTACTATTGGCCAAGAATTGGGGTGAAAGAATAAAAATAGGAGGTTTTCCCAAGATTCTTTTATTTAATTAAATTGCACAAGCCCTGTGAGTCCTGTGGATGTACCTATACAAAAATTATGTGTTTTGCTGTGTGTAATGCACTCCTGTGTGTACTGCGTACCCACGTTTTTAGCCCAAACTTTCAGGGAAAGGGAATTAGTACTACCCAAGTATAATGCGCATCTTATTTTTCCCTCACAAATTTGGGCAAAAAAGTGCACATTATACACAGCAAAATATGGTATTTTGTGCACTGATTTTAAATTGGAAGAAAGTGCTACTACTTTAAGATTCTCGATTTCTTTTTATTGCAGTTTGTATAGAACATAATTATACAGACTAGGTATTTATTTATTTAGCTTAGGGGCGAGGTTTTGGAATGCTATCATTATTTTTTCCCACTTTTTATTCACCCATTCTTTGTCTTCAATTACTCCATTTTCATCTGGTTGACTCTTATTTGTTCTTGCTCAGGCTTTCTTTCATACTCTTTGCCTAGCAGAGGTAGAATGACAGAGATGCAAAACCTTTTTTGGAGGGGAAGGTTAAGACCTAGATTTTCTTTTTCAGTGTAGTATTTTATGAGATAAAGTGACTGAAAGAGAGATGATCTGTACTTTAGCAACTAATAAAGATTCTTGTGAAGGATTTTAAATATATTCCTCCCCCAGCTCCACTCCCCATTTAAATGGTATTGGTCACTAAAAGAAGTTAAATGTTTTCCTAAGAGCATTTTAAAAATGGGCTTAAAAAAGTATTTTCAATTTTGAAATATTTCAGATGTAGTATTCTGCCCAAATTAATAAATTAAAAATCCATTAGTTATTTTTCTCAAATATGTGATTTGCTCTTTAAGATTTTCCCCCAAGCCCTAGGGATGCAACATTCTCTATTTAAAAGTAGCGTATCAGTGACAGAAGTTCTTCCTGTTGAAATATTCAGCTTTACAAGCTTTACTACTTTGAAACAAAAACTCCTTCAAGGAAGGGTTATTGTTTGAGGCTGGGTTCAAATACTCTTGAATCTTAGGAACTGTGAAGGGAAATGAAGAGAAGGAAAATTGTTGCTAAAAATAATATGAGAAGTGCTATATTGGCTGTTACAACTCCCAGAAAGTGGTGATGGCCTCTACAATTGCATACGAAGCCTAGCCTGCAGTTGTAGCTCTCTTTGAGCATGATGATTGTGAGCATATTTTAAAATTAAGATATTTCAGAAATCACCCTCATTCTGGGTATTGGTGCGTAGAAGTTATATTACCTCAAGCATGAAAGAAAATGACATACATTTGAATGCTCCTTTAAAGATTTAGTTTAAAATGATCAGTTTCTGAAACTTGGAGAATTTTATTGAGTCTATTTAATGGCAGTGTTCGTTTAATGAGCAGAAAGCTATAGCATCTCCAGGAGAGGGTGGTCCCAGGCTCTCTGAGTTTATTCCCCAAGTTAATGAACTATGTATTTGGCTTTTGAGCTTTTTAAGGAAATGTTGCATCCTAGGGTAGAGATCACTTAGTCACTATTGGTTTTTAAAGGGAGTTCAACAGCTGTAACTTGGATTATTACATAGTTTAGATCAGACTCTTTTTATTGTGTTCAAATTTTTAAAATTATGGCTACTTTGACTTTGGATTTGTGAAGGCTTTTAGGTATTTTGTCTTTGCAGTGGAGTTGGCAGTATTGTATGGAAAAATGACACATTTATTTTAACTTTTTTATTTAATTCACTCTAAACTAGGCAAACCTTTCTCTTTCTGAGAGAGTTCTTCCTGTCCTGGTCAGTGGTCTGAATTATTTTATTGCCTTTGTCTTATGTTGAGAGGGCTAGACTGCCATGAATTTTGAGAACAGGCACTCTTTTTTCCTTGTGAAAACTTATGTAAATTCTGTCACTTCATGTGCTCTCTTTAAGATTATGTAAAATATGTTTAAAGCAGATGCCAAAATTTTAGTTTCCAATCATCACATATTGTAGTTGACATCTAGAATTTTTTCAAGCATTTTAAAAAAGCTAGTAAGATTATCAATTTAAAATTCAGGCTTATTTCCTAAATTATTTTAAAGTAGATAACTTGATCACTGCTCATTTAAAAATAATTAAAATTACATATATATGCATATATGTATTTGCTTTTTCTGATGATTGAGTAATATTATGTTCCCTTTGAAAATTGCAGAAAATACAGAAAGTGTCAGTAAAAAATTAAAATAATTTATAATTCCATCGTGTAGAAGTAACCACAGTTTACATTCTGGCAAATAGCTTTCCATTACTTTTTCTAGCTCAAATTGTATTTTATCGTTAGGAGAATCTTCTAAGCCAACCATTCCAATTGAAGATGCTGTAAATAGTCTTGATTATTTCTTGACAGCAAGAGAGAAATATAAGAAAAGGAATTAGAGATGAGTACTTGTTTTGGAATCACATTTTTCTTTGTCTCTTTTGAAAAAGTAATTGTAGTTGTTTACAGACAGCTGATTTAGTTTGAAGCATATACATGCATTCCTCCGTGCCCTTGACCTAAGAGTTTTCTCGGGTTTGTAGGATACACAGGACCCTGATTAATCCAGTCTTCATTAAGTCTCTTTTTACTTAGGGAATACCTTTGACTTTTGACTGGCAACATTTTGAATGAGTCCATAAACTAACAAGGTTTTACAGGAACTGTATTTGTTGACCAAATTAAATTGCTTCCCAGTGGCCTTATTTATTCTTTCTCTGTAAAGCTCACACTGTTTAAATCTTTTTCCTATAGAAATTCTTACTGAAAAATCTAAAGTCAGCTTTTCTACTTGCTATTTCACCGTAAAATTCAAATAAAGCCCTTGTGCAAAATCAATGTGGCAGAACAGAAATCATGTGAGTTTGGCATAAGCAGCATCATACCCTCTCATTGAGCCTGATATCAAGAAATGTCTGTGTCTCTTGGCATCCCTGTGAAAGTGATTGGAATTGCAGGTTGTAATTTACTGTTTGCTGAAGTCAAATGCATTATTTGTCGTTTAGTATGATCAGGGATACAGTGGTTATTGTAGCTGCACAGGTCCCATTGCTCATCCACCTGTGTATTTGTATAGATTTTTCACATCTCTACGTGCTCTTTCATTTTCAAGCATAATTTAAAGAGAAGCCCAATCAAGAGAATCCCCTGCCTGTTGTCAAAGCTGTAGCTCTCCTGTCTGATGACAAGACTTAATGGTCAACACCTTTTTCTTTCTAGCTTTCCTGAGCTTACCAGAGAAACTCTAATAAATTCAATGGGAGAAAATGAAGCAGTACATTAAAATTTTTTTTTTCCACGCTGAAAATAATGATTCCAATTTAAGAGGCAATAACGTATCATAGTATGTAAATAGTTTTGATATGCGTCAGTATTTTGTTTGAGCTAAGCAGTTAAAGAACAGTGGTTGCATAAAAATATCCATCATTATTCTGCACAGACATGGTTTCTGTTTTTGTATGTGTTATTTAAGAATAATTTCCAGAAGGTAAAATCATCACTCTCAAGTAAATGTAAAATGAACTTGTGCCAAAGATTTATTTAACTCACATAATTAATGAGGAAATCAGTAAGATGTTATGCTGGTTCAAACAACATTTGAGAAATTAGGTGTATATAGGCCATTTAACATAGAAATGTTTCTGAGTTAGATAGAAAATAAATATATATTTCCTAAAAGAATCATTGAATACAGTCAGAATTCTGGTATTGTGATGTTTAATGTTAAATTTGTTTCTGTTACTGTGGGAGTGGCAAAGTTATAAAAAATAATAGAAGAGTTCACAGTTATATGCTCATTTTACAAGGGCATTTTATACTTTAGTTTTAGCAAAAAGTTAACATTTTGATTGATGTATTTATCAAGGTTATAAGAAGCAAAAGCTACAATTAATATTTCACCATTCTAATTGCTTTCTCTTGGCTCCTTTCTGCATGTTATGGATTCTTGTTTTTAAATATTTAAAATGTCATCTGTAGAGTGGAAGTGAAATAACTTAGAGTGGTAGCTTTTTGTCAGTGATAGCGCTCCCCAGCCCCATTGTAAAGCAGAGTCATGTTCATAAAGTGTCTTTCTGGCATTAACAGAAATTATTTGCTGAGGTGACAATTTCTCTAAGCGCTAACAACATCTAGAGTGAACATTTATAATGTGCAACTTCATGTTGTGTGGTAGTTATAATTGATAATTCTGCTTTCTCCTGTTGAATATTTAATATTTAACTGTCATGACATATGTCTTTCTGAAGTATTGTTTTTGATAGGTTTAAACAGATTGTAAAAAGGTGGATATTTCTGTGTTAGCCAATATTTTAGTGCTGGAAGGAATTCAGAATGACTTTAGTGCATCCCTTTATTTTTTGTAACAAGAAAATAAGACCCTATCTGGGAACAGAATTAGTTTCTTTCTTTCTTTCTTTCTTTCTTTCTTTCTTTCTTTCTTTCTTTCTTTCTTTCTTTCTTTCTTTCTTTCTATCTATCTATCTATCTATCTATCTATCTATCTATCTATCTAGCAATCATCTATCTATAGAGATATCCACCCATAGATGCACATATACACAACATCTGTAAATATTTTTCTATCTATCTATCTATCTCTGTGTGTGTGTGTGTGTGTGTGTGTGATAAAATCATGAGTTCATAGTGACACCTTAAATTCTAACCCAGCTTCTTAGAGTTCTTTGTAAATACTTTCTCTGGCAGTGAGAAACACAGCAGCTATTATCCTCAGTATATTTTCTTTTTTGCTCAATCAGAAATAAGTTGGCATATGTAGATCTCCCCGTCGCACTGCTGTCTTGGCTGTTCACCACCTCTAGCTCCCCTCCCCACCCCTGCCCCGGGCCTCTGCTTAGACTTTCGGCTCTTTCTCACTGCTGTGTCCTTAGCCACCTCAACCACTGTACTGACTCCTCTTTGCTGAAAACCAGAAGGAGGGTAAGATGGAAGGGAAAGGACTGGTTATAATGCTTTAATATTGCATGGATATTACCCTCAGCCCTGCCACATTTTCTTGAGAATTTCTTTTATTTTCAGTATTCCTCTCTACGTAGTAGCCTGAGAATCCCCAGGTGCTTACTCATTCCTGTAGTTGGTCTTGGTTACTATTTTCAAGGAAGGGAAACATGAAAATCTCATTATTTTACCAAAGGGTTTGTATTTTCCTGCAGCCCAGTGCAGTCTTTGCCCACTAGAGAGAAGAATGTGATTCTCCCTGCAGCCTAATACCTCACAGTAATGGTTTCATGTGCTGTCACTGTTGTTCTAGCACGTATTTGTAATGGTGGAGGGAGGCTCAGCCATAATCTTTCCAGCTCTTTCATTCCAGCTTCTTCAGCACGCACAGGCACACAAAACCATTGCTTGGTATTTAGTGTCCCAGAGCCAGGGCTGGGGTCAGGAGGAGCTGCAGACCTAGTCAGCATTGTGTATGAAAATTCCTGTCATGAAACTTCAGCATCTTGACCCTTTTGAGGATAAAGGAGTCTTTTCTTTTCTTAAACCTATGGCCTTAAGTCTTTTTTGTGCCTCAAAATGATGAGTGACATTTCTTTTTTAGTTACAGGTAATAGAAAACTTGTCTCAGAATAGCTTAAATAAGTGTGGGAATATATCTATTTATATAGTGGTTAAAGTCCAGAGTTGGCAGGTTTAGGTCTGGCAGACTCTGACTCCATTTCTTTGGGATTCTCTTGGCTCTGGGTATCTTCCCTGTAGTAGCAAAATGGCTACAGTACTGCCAGGCTTCACACCCACACACCCACACACCCACATGGTTCAGAGGGAAAGAGAATCAACATTTTGGTTTTACGCATATGCTGATGGGACCAACACAGGTCATGTGTTCATTCCTGAATCAGAGATTGTAGCAGCGGGGAGGAGATCATGCTGATTGGTTGAGGCCAGTTCAGACCTACCCTTAGAGCTGAGGGTGAAGTCAGTTTTATCCAGAACAGAAAAAGTGATACAAAATAAAGTAATCTTCATGGAATAGTGATGTAACTTCAGTTTTCATAGCATTTAGGGCAAAATGTTTATTTATTAAAAATATCCTTGAGAAATTTTTTTTGTTTTTTAAATACCTGAATAAAAAATGTTCAATCATGTAGAGTAGTTCCCCATTATTTGTGGTTTTGCTTTCCATGGTTTCAGTTACCTGTGGTCAATTGCAGTCTGAAAATGTTAACTGGAAAATTCCAGAAATAAACAATTCATAAGTTTTAAATTGTGAGCCATTCTGAGTAGTATGATGAAATATTGTGCCATCCCACTTCATCCTGCCTTGGACGTGAATCATCCCCTTTGTCTAGCATATCCACACTGTATGTGCTCTCTACCCATTAGTCATTTAGTAGCTGTCTTGGTTATCAAGTTGACTGTCTTGGTATCACAGTGCTTGTGTTCAAATAACCCTTAATTTACTTAATAATGGCCCCAAAGCACAAGAGTATTTATGCTGGCGATTCACATGTGCCAAAGAGAACCCATAAGTGCTTTTTTTTTAAAGGTGAAAATTCTTGACTTAATGAGGAAAGAAAAAAAATCATGTGCTGAGGTTGCTAAGACCTATGGTAAGAAAAGATTTTCTATCTGTGAAATTGTGAAGAAGAAAAAAGAAATGTGTGCTATTTTTGCTGTCGCACCTCAAACTGCAAAAGTTATGGCCACAGTGTGTGATAAGTGCTGAGTTAAGATGGAAAAGATTTAAACTTTAACATAGGTATATGTGTAGGAAAAAACATACCGTGTTTCCTGGAAAATAAGACCTAGCCAGACCATCAGCTCTAATGCGTCTTTTGGAGCAAAAATTAATATAAGACCCGGTCTTATTTTACTATAATATAAGACCCGGTCTTTATAATATAATATAATATAATATAATATAATATAATATAATATAATATAATATAATATAATTAATATAATAATATAATATAATATAATATAATAATATAAATAATAAATATAACATAACATAATAAATATAGTATAATGCCAGGTCTTATATTAATTTTTGCTCCAAAAGATGCATTAAAGCTGATGGTCCGCTTAGGTCTTATTTTCGGGGAAACAGGGTACTATATATAGGGCTCAGTACTATTCACAGTTTTAGGCATCCACCAGGGCAGGAGGGGTTCTTGGAACATATCCTCTGTGGATAAGGGGGGACTGCTGTATATCTTAAGCTCATTTTTTGCCAGTATTTTTTAAAATTTGTTTTTCAATTACAGCTGACATTCAATATTATATTAGTTTCAGGTGTACAACATAGTGATTAGACATTTCTATAACTTGCAAAGTGATCTGCTCTGTAACTCTAGTACCTCACATCATACATAATTATGACCATATTCTCTAGAGTATAGTCAATAATGACTGTATTCTGTATGCTGTACTTTACATCCCCATAACTATATTGTAACTGCCATTTTGTATTTCTTAATCCCTTCACCCTTTTCACCCAGCCCTAGAACCTTCCTCCCATTTGGCAACCATCAGTTTGTTCCCTATATCTATGAGTCTGTTTCTGTTCTGTTTGTTTATTTTGTTTTCTAGATTACACAAATAAGTGAAATCATCTGGTATTTGTCTTTCTCTGTCTCATTTATTTCACTTAGTATAATACTCTCTAGGTCCATCCATGTTGTCACAAGTTATGGTAAGATTTCATTATTTTTTATGGCTGAGTAACAGTCCATTGAATATATGTAACACATCTTTATCCAATTGTCTATCGATGGACACTAAAGTTGCTTCCATATCTTGCCTATTGTACTTAGTGCTGCAGTGAACGTAAGGATGCATATATCTTTTTGAATTAGTGTTTTAGATTTCTTCAGATAAATACAGAGAAGTGGGATTGCTGGGTCATATGATAATTCTATTTTTCATTTATGAAGAACCTCCATACTGTTTTCTATAGTGGTTGTACCTATTTAGAATCTCACCCACATTACACCAGGCTTCTCTTTTCTCCTCATCCTCACCAATGTTTGTTGATTTATTGATGACAGTCATCCTGACCAGTGTGAAGTGATATCTCATTTTGTTTTAATTTGCATTTCCCTGATGATTAGCGAGGTGCATCTTTTCATACGTCTATCAGACATCTGTATGTCCTCTTTTGAGAAATGTCTTTTCAGGTCCTCTGCCCATTTTTCAATAGGATTGTTTGTCTTTTTGGTGTTAAGTTGTATGAGTTCCTTATATGCCGGGGGTGCCAAAAAAATGTATACACATGACTTGTATTCATCTTTTGTTATGGGCACATATTGAGTATTACAGTTTTAATACAGATTTTTCCCTTCTTAAAATGTGCATACATTTTTTTGGCACTCTCTGTATTTTAGATATTAATCCTTTATTGGATATATCATTGGTGAATATCTTCTCCCATTCAGTAGGTTGTCTTTTTATTTTGTTGATGGTTTTTTTTTGCTATGCAAAACCTTTTTAGTTTGATGTAGTCCCATTTGTTCATTTTTTCTTCTGTTTCCCTTGCTGGAAATCACACATCCCCCCAAAATATTACTTAGAGCAATGTCAGAGAGTTTACTGCCTACATTTTCTTCCAGGAGTTTTATGGTTTCAGGTCTTTTTACATCTTTAATCCATACTGAGTTTATTCTTGTGTATGGTATAAAAAGGTGGTCTAGTTTGATTTTTTTGCATATATCTGTTGAGCTTTTCCAGCAAAATTTGTTGACGAGACTGTGTTTACTCCATTATGTATTCATGCCTCCTTTGTCAAAGATTAATTGACCATATGTGTGGGTTTATTTTTGGGTTCTCTATTCTGTTCTATTGATCTATATGTCTGTTTTTATGCCTGTATAGTGCTATTTTGATTACCATAGCCTTGTCATATAGTATGATATCAGGTAGCGCGATACCTCCAACTTTGTTCTTTCTCAAGATTGCTTTGGCTCTTTGGAGTCTTTTGTGGTTCAATATAAATTTTAGGATTATTTGTTCTAGTTCTGTGAAAAATGCCTTTGATATTTTGATAGAGAGATTGCATTGATTCTATAGATTGCTTTGGGTAGTATGGACATTTTCACAATGTTAATTCTGCCTATACATGAGAACTGTATATGTTTCCATTTATTTGTATTTACTTCCTTTTATTTATTTCTTCAATTTCTTTCTTCAGTATCTCATGCTTTTCCAAGTACATGTCTTTTACTTCCACGGTTAAATTTATTTCTAGGTATTTTGATGCAACTGCAAATTTTTCTTTCTGATAGTTCATTATTAGTGTATGAAAATGCAACCAATTTCTGCATATTAATTTTGTATCCAGCTACCTTACTGAATTCATTTGTTAGGTCTGATAGTTTTTTGGTGGGATCTTTAGGGTTTACTCTATAAAATATTATGTCATCTGCAAATAATGACAGTTTTACTTCTTTCTTTTGAATCATCTTTCCATCAAATTCTGTAATGTATAAAAGTGTATGATACGTGAAAGTTCTAAATGGCTTTAGTGACTTTTTGCTGTAGGGCTGGGCCTATTTACTTTTATTCAGCTCTGGAGACTGATATATTCAGATGCATACATGGAGATTCATGGAGATAATGCTTCTGGATGTTGTATGTGGTGCTAAATCTGGTCCCTGTTGCTCTCAAGTAGCTGATCAGAGAATTGACACGCATATGAAACAATTGAAGAGCAAAGCAACACTTTATGTAGCCATAAATTTCTAGAGATTCAAAGAAGAGTCAAGTTCTTACGCTCCAAAACAAAGAGATAAGTGTTAAGCTGTGTCCTGAAGGTGGGCAGGATTTGGGAAGATGGAGAGGAAAAGGAAGAAAGGAATTCCTGAGAGAATGTATACGAAGTTGTGATGAACAAAATAAGCACTGGGAGATAATGATTAGGTTGACTTAGCTGAAGCAAAGAGCCTCTTAGGAACAGATGGAAATAAAGTTGACTAGAATGAGATAGTGTGAAACATTCTAATGGAAGGCCAAAGAAGCAAGGCACAGAGAAGATATAGATTGAAAATACAGTATTTTAAGAGACTGTTAAATTAAGCTTCTCAGCAGTAGCTTCTTTACATGTAGAAAGAATTTATGTTTCAAATGAGTCATTCCAAATTGAGGAAGTGTTAAGAAATTAGGAAGACCTTCTACCTTTGTACCTTTGTCCCCAAACTCAAAAATATATATACAATTGACCCTTGAACAATGCAGATTTGACCTGTTCAGGTCCACTTACATGCATATTTTTTTTCAGTAATATACGGTGTCAGCCCTTCATATCCCCAGATTTCAAATTCACAGATTCAAGGAACCGTGGATCAAAAACAATGTTTTCAGTACACGTTGGAAATCCACAGATGTGGAGGGCTGACTGTATGAATTGTTTGATGCCATTTTATATAAGGGAGTTGAAATACTCGGATTCTGGTACCTGTGGGGGTCCTGAAACCAATTCCCGCAGATAGTGAGGGATGACCGTATAGTAGCTAAGTTTTGGGGGAGTCACAGTCACACACTGACTTTTGACTCTGTGTTGTTTGGGGGGGGTGAACAATCTGCCATGTTGTTCAAAGGTCAACTGTGTATATTTTGACAACATAGTTTTATGTATTAATCATTGAAGAAAAATAGAATGAATAACCTTTTGTTTTTGGTGTTATCCTAATTGACAGAAAAAAATATTACCAGACTTCCAAGGTTAGTTTTGGGGATAGTTCATCTTGAAGTATTACAGTATTTGTTTCATTCAGTTTTGGAAAGTGAAGTAATCAAATCAGCATTCAATTTTCTGAAGTCAATTTGAAAGAATCAAAAATGTGTTGTCTCCAAATGTATAACAAGCACTTTCTAAAGTGCAAACCTCTAAAACTATTTATTAAGATAATGCTGTGTAGAATTTTCTATAGAAAAATCTAACACTTAAGATGTGTTACTGACAAGAAATTTTAGTCAAAATAGATCAATTTTAAATCCAATCACCTTTATAAGGTAGCTACATTTTTTAATCAACAAGAGTTTCACAACATCATGTAATGAAAATAGAATGTTCACTTAAAATGTATCATTTCTTTGAAGCAGCATAATTTTTGAGAGTAAATTCTGACATAGAGTTGGGATTAGATGGGACGAGGAAGAGAGTTCAAAGGAATGCACTTTTGTTTAACAGTTAACACTTCTGAGTTTATGTTTTAAATCAAATTGAGGTTTATATTTTCATTTTGATCAACAGGGATTAATTTGGAAAATAAAAAAAAATAATAGCCTGGGGAGCGGCCGGTTAGCTCAGTTGCTTAGAGCGCAGTGCTCTTAACAACAAGGTTTCCAGTTCGATCCCCACGTGGGCCAAAGTGAGCTGCGCCCTCCACAACTAGGTTGAAACAACTACTTGACTTAGAGCTGATGGGTCCTGGAAAAACACACTTAAGTAAATAAAATTTTTTTATAACAGAAGCTGATATGTATGTAAATTTCTATAGAAAGAGTTTGGACTTACGTGCTGAATGTGTGTCAAATAATTATGATCAAATAATTTCTCACTAAATTGGCAAATATTCACATTAAACAGTCCTCTTGAACAATTAAAATTACTTTATTGTTATTCTTATATTTGACTCTAAACTTGAGAAACTAATCTTCTCGCAAAGAAAATAAAATGACAAAATGTGACAGGATTATTCAGTTATTTTACATAAATACAAACCCATTTACTTTAAGGAGAATCATACTACGTTTTAAAATGAAATCAATCAACACCTTAGAATTGCTTTCAGTGAGCTAATGAACAGGTATTTTTATTGTTGAAATATTGCATTTTTATTTTCCTTATTAATGGTCCTCCCTGTATATGAGTAAATAAATTATCATGCTGCTAGTAATTCTAAGTGCTTTTCAAAGAGAATTTAAGTGCTAGAAATCACTAAGCAAAGGAGTACTATAGATTAAATGTGTTGTAAACCACACATGAAAGCAATGTCTTTTTTTATTATCTGTAACTTTAATGGAAAGAAAATGTTAATTTAGGGTAATGAAATAGACTTCCAAGTATGATCGGTGAATAGACCATTAGGTTAATTAAAATGAGGAAATATATCACTGCTGTGCTGGAACTATAATTGTGGAAGAGACCGATTCATTTAGGGCTTGAATAGTAAAATTCAGAATGTGTCACTCCCAAACTAGATTTACTACACAAAGAAACAAGATTGATGACAAGGGTAATTCAGTTTTATTTCATTTACTTTTACCTGTCACATGTCATTCCAGAGAGCCTGTCACTTAAAGGTGAAAACGTATCCAATATTTTAAAAATCAATTAAGCATAAATTTTGTTACCTTCCTATCTGTCCATCATCCTAGCTGAATGAAACACAGAAATGAGATTTAAGGAACAGGTAAGCATACAGATAAGATAACTGTCAGAAAGTTAGCAACTTTAAATGTATTGATTCATAAAAATGCAATTAAAAAAACACTATAACGTTTTGGTTATTAGTTTTTTTCAGTCTCTAATACCCAACCTGTTGGAAATTAATATTGTATAGTTTGTTATCCACTTGGCCAATTTACTGTTTGAATTTACTGAAAAATTCAGTGCTTTAATACTGTACCATAGTTTATAAAATACTTTTTGACTGTTTTTTGCTTCTTCCCTATGAAGTCTCGTGCTAAACATGAAGTAGCTTTTCAGTCAGTAAGACTTGGCATGTGTTTAAACTCATGCCAAGTCTAAATTAAGCTCAATATACTCTTGAGCTATTCAGTTTCCCCAATCATATGCCTAATTTAATACACTAATTTATCTTCATATTTTAGATCTAGAATTACAGCATCTGGCCCAATAGTCAACCAATGTAGTCATCACCACTAGCTTTCTGTCTGAGATCTGAAGTATAAATGTATGTACTAAGTGATTTATAAAGCAAATGCTTTCCCTAATGATTTATATGATCAATCAGTCAACCAAATATTATTGAATTCCAGTTCTGAACCCAGTATTATAGTAGGTACTTTCATGTGCTTCAGGCTTTCCTTGGGAGGCTGTACATGATCAGCATGTGTTTATAAAAGAATCAGCTTTTCTGCTTTGCTTTACAAATAAGAACACTTTTTAGGAAGGTGAGAGTCTCCTTTTGTTTTAGGATTTTGATTCTGGGAGAGTCTTTTCTTATTGTTGCCTTACTTTTCCATTTTCCTGAAATTTACCTAGGTGATATTTAGTAGGAGATATTTAATGAGTTTATGTATGTGTATATATTTGGTATTTTTGATTATGTGTTCACATTACCTTAACAAAATTTGATATAAGGAAAAAAACATAATGCTTATATTAGGAAGTGAATCTTTATTGGTAATTGGAGTCACCCTAGAATTTTTTCCTCAGTAATTATCTTAGAACATCTAATAGGTCTCATTTTCTCCCACATTTTTTCATTGAAAACTCACTTGGGCGTTTTGAGAAAAATAGGGGATTGTAATGGTTAATTAATCCTGAATAGGGCCAGAAAGCTGCAGCAATAAAGGCAGGTCTAGGGTTTGGAAACTCTCATCAATATACTATGAGCCACATGACCTCAAGAGCCTGGTGTGTCTGTTTCTTTCTTTGTGTCTGCTATATTTTTAATATTCTAACTGTATACTACCTTTGTCATCTTTTACTTTTTCTCCCCCTTTTTTCATGTCTCATGGCATCTGCTTACTTATAATTTAGTTTTGGCTTGTCATAAAGTATCTTAGATTCAGCCTTAGCATTTGTCATCTCTTATCATCCAGTCCTTTCTCTTTCTTAAATTACATTCTTAAGGGAAATAGTCTAATTGACTTATACATTACTCAGAATAAGCTAATTTATGTTGAGGTAACCAAAATGATCCACATAATTTCTATTCATGCTATGTGTTCATCACAGATTGGTTGGGGGCTGTGTGTCATATTGCCCTCATTTCAGGACCCAAGCTGCAATCACCATTTGAATCACTGTTAGGCAAGGAAGTGCCCAATCATGCACCAGCTTACACAGCTTTCACCCAGAAGTGACAAAGCACTTTGGCTCATATCTCATTGACCAACACTAGTTACTTGGCCACATGACGTTAGTGGGATGAGAAAGTACAGTCCTTCCAGGTGCCCCGGGAGGGAGCCGCAGTTGCTTGGTGGACAACATTAATGACTTGCAATTGGCTCCTCTACCTATCGGCTACTTACTTGACTTTTCTTCTTTCATGAAATACATTTTCTCCTTTCCTAGGAGACATTTAAAAAATCTTACAGGAGACGTGCATCCACATCCTTAGCCATGTGATCTCTGGTACTTCTAGTAGGCAGAGTGTACTCTGCCCCCACAGTAAGGCTTGTATGTGACTTAACTTCAGTCAGTGGAACATGTGTAGACTTGTTGTGTACCAACTCTAAGCAGAAACTTTAAATGTGGTTTGTGTGATTTGGTTTGAATTCGTTTCAGACAGCGACGGTTCCTTATGCTTGAGTCCCAGTATGAGAAGACATGTAGAGCAGACCTACAACATGAAACAGAGCTTGACCCAACATTTGGCTTTTATTTCATATGAACAAAAAATTAATAATGTAGTAGGTCACTCAGATTTTGGATTTGTTACTACCAGCAAAGCTTACTTACCACAATGGAATTTGGAGTTAAGATAGCCTGGGCTTAAGATTAACTTTGCTAGTAGTATGATTTGGGATGAGTTATTTAAGTTCCCTGAGACTGGGTTTCCTCATCTATAAAATGAAGATAATAATGTCTACCTTATAGTTCTGATGTGAGGGTGAAATTGGATGGCTGATAGTATAGCCCTCAACACATGAGAAGACAGCAATAGATGTCATTTCCCTTCCCTTTACCTTATACAGGAGTACTTGAAAGGTATTAATTAATTCATTGAAAATAATCAATTGTGAGATTAGGGATTGGATAAAATGCTGTTCTTAAATGGACCTTTTTAGCCACAATTTAAGCATTTTCTTCTGCGGAGAGTCCAAAATGCTCTCACAACTGATCTTTTTCACAAATGATGAGTTCCTGTACAGTGATAAGTTGACTACATTTTTAAGTGAGCTAAGTAGGCCCCAGTACAGCATGCCTACCAAACTTACAACCCTTCTAAGAGAAACGCCTCTGCCTGTTGAATAGTCAGGTTACATAAAGAGCCCCACCATCAGTACCAACCACCTCCTCCATGAAGGTTGACGACAACACTGGAACCAAGAACAGTTAGTCTAATAGCCTGCCAGTGACCTATGATTTGCCCTAGCTCAAGAAGATGAAACATCTGTGAAGAGATCATGTACCTAATGAACTTGTACCTGGAGGGTAAGAGATCAAACAGAATGCTAATAGTATGTTGTGTGTATTGGCTGCTGTTAAAATGAGATGAAGTGTCCAGATCACAAGGAGTAGGAATGAAAAAGTATAGACAGAGTCTACACATTGAGAGACTTACAGGATAGAAAGAAACGAACTAATTTTCATTCCCAAAAATAAGGATAAAAATAAGAGAAACAAAGACCAATTAAAGCTCAAGCATCGAATCAAGAGTATGATTTCACACTCTATGGTGGTTCTAAAATATGTTTGAAAACTCTTTGATACTGTTCTGTCAATAGGTAGAGTGTGGCTATGTAAAGGACAGAATATGGTAGAAGTTATGGTATGTGACTAGCTCATAATAGGCATTGTGGTGTCCTACTTGTTCTTGCTTTTGGATCACTCATGTTGAGAGAAACCATCTGCCGTGTTGTGAGGACACTCAAGCAGCCCTTTGGAAAGCTCCATGTGAAGAAGAACTGACACGTCCTCCCAATAGCTAGGAGGAACTGAGGCCATTGGCCAATATGAATAAATACTCTTGCATACAGATCTCCAGTTTTAGTCAAGTGTTCAGATGCTTTCAGCCCTTGCCACCACATTGACTGTAAGTGAGAGATCCTGCATCAGAACCACCTAGAGAAGGCACACCTCAGAAACTGTGTGAGATAATAAAATTTAGAGGTATTTATTACACAGCAATGGATAATTAATGCTTAGAGAAATCTCTGAATATGTAGATTAAAGTATCTTTTCAGTGACACCCAATATATCCTTTCAATATACAGTGTGTCCTTTCAATTGGACAAAATGCCTAAAGAAAGGAGAAATGACACGTATAGTTTATGTTTCACTTGTTCTTGGTTAAAAATGCCATTTTTAGTATAACACTGAAAAGGGTACATGGATGAAAAAGGTTAGCCTTTGTTGAAAAACAAAATATATAGAGTGTTCTGCTTTATTCTTATTTAAAGACTTTTATTGTGGGTGTTCCTCTTTGATTTTCTACCCCAGTGATTTTCCAAATATTTCCTGAGCCCGATAGTTAAAACAGATTGCATCAGTCAGGGTTTTCCAGAGAAACCAAACCGAATGGAAATACTATGGAGAGAGAAAAAAGAGGAGGGAAGAGAGGGAGAGAGGGAATGAGAGAGAGGGAAAGAGGAGACAGAGGGGGGGGGAGAGAGAGAGAGAGAGAGAGAGAGAGATTAAGGAATTGGCTCACATGATTGAGGAGACTGAAGTCTGACATCTGTGGGGTGGACCTGGGAGCTCAGGCAAGAATTGAAGTTGCAGTTTGGAGTCTATAATTTGTAGGGCAGGCCATCGTGCTGGGAACTCAGGCGAGAGTTCTATATTACAATGTTGAGGCAGAATTCTTTCTTCTCGGAAAACTTGTAGCTTTTAAGGCCTTCAAGTGATGGAGTGAGGCCCAGTCACGTTATCAAGAGTAATCTCCTTTATTTAAAACTGCTGCTTGCCAATGTACCTTCAGCAAAGTACCTTCACAGCAATACGTAGATTAGTGTTTGACCAAACGAGTGGGCACCATAGCCTTGCCAAGCTGACACATAAAGTTAATCATCATACAGGTGCAAAGGGACTTCTTGAAGCAGAAGAGGACGTGAGGGGTGCAGAGACCGAGAGACACCTCGCCCTCAACCCATTCTTATTGAAGCCTCATTGTTGTGGCCTCCTTTGTTCGCCATCTGGTGGCGGCAGTGACACACAAACCAGTGAAGATGGCTTTTGTTGCGGTCTCCACACTGTTTGGGAGCTCTGTTTCTCAAACTTCCATTAAAAGGAAAAGAAAAGTTTATTCACAATTAGAGCTAAAAGTAGCTTGTTGGATATCAGAGGGAGGATGGACCTAGGAAAAATTTTCAACTGCTGGCCAGGTGCTACCAACAGAAAAGTTAGGAGCATGTTTAATTTGTTGGAGTGCTTAACTTAGTGATAGTTCCTGGTAGGCCTTTGTAGAGCTTTCCCAGGTATTCAGAAATATACCCGAGTCTCAGGAAGCTGGTCCTTTGACAGTGGCACAGTCTCTGCAGTTTCACAGATGGTAATACTTCTGAAAAGCATCGGGAGGATATTCTGTAATGCTTAACTTCTGTCTTCCTTAGCAGGTTAAATGTGCTACCTACTGGATTTTAAACTTGTGTCATTTTAAAAAATGTCTTTTAAGATTTTACTGACTTAAGCCTTCTTATAGGCCTAGCTTATGGCTGTCAGCCTGACTTTACTTTTTTTTAAATGCCTTTAAATTGAACTTTCAGGTTGACTTCTAGGTATAACTTCTGAAATCTCCCATGGGTTTGATTTACTGCAAAAGTAATATTATTAATTTTATAAGGCTGCTTCTAAGCTGTGTTTTCCTTGCTCTTGGATTTTCCCGATGAAAAATGAAGAAGGACTCCTTAACCAAGTTTTATTGGGGTAAGATCAATTTTATGAAGCCTGACGACTTCTTATTCTGAATTTTTCCGGAGCGATGTTACAGCTCAACTGAATGGCTCATAATATTGAGTGACTCTCTCGTCAGCACCTTTATTGATTAATGACACAGATAAGAAAAATGTACCCTGTTGCAGGGGGATTAGAATCAAGGAAGCTAGAAGTCTCTCATTCCATCTTAAGACAGTTTAAAGTCTGTATTTAAGGATGATATGATCCATGAAAGAGAAGGAGAAGGCTGGTATAGTTCAGCAATGTGGAGTGGAGAGAACAGAGGGGGCTCATGCAGGCATTTTGAAAAGAACTGTGGGAAGGGGAGGGGGAGCATCTGGTCAGCCAGCAGAACGTTAGGTCAAAACTTGATAAGGAAGTGGCTCTGCTGACATGGTAGGAAGATCAGCACTGTTACTGATTGTCTTGTTGTTCAGCTGTCAGAGAAGATCGTGCTGCTTCCTACATCTGCCCTCACATGCTACCTCACCTCCTCCATCTTACTGAGATGGATAAACCTTGTAGCCTGGGACTGTCAAGGGCACTGCAATTAATACTAAATCATTCTCGATCTGGCAAGTCCTGGTGTCACAAGCTTCTGGCAGATGTGCTAGTGCATTTTCAGTGTGTCTGGATGCCTGAATGGTATAGCAAAGCTCTCAGCAGGCCAGGTTGTTAATCCGATAGTGAATTCAATGTGAATCAGCTTTTGGAAGAGGAGAAATATTAGAAATTAAGATGGGCTGTTGTGGTTATCTTTTGCTAATCATGACCAACTTTGGTTAATGTTGAGGGTATACACATATGCCTTTAATGAGATGTAACAGGGAATTCATGCAGAAAGAATCTGTATATAAAAATTTTAGTGTACCTCAGATACAGTCAGTGGCCGCTCTTCTCTCTTCATAGAATTGCATTAGCCAGTTCTGGAATAGCATGTTATGTAAAAAAATGATAGCATTCATAATCTATTAATATAGACTAGTACTTGGAAAATAAGAAAAGATACATAAGGAATGAAAACCTTAAAACATTGAGGACTAAAAAATGTCATCCTGATCGAAAAGTTAAGTTGTAGCATAGTATTTAAAAGCTTGGGCTCTAGAACAAGATTGTATGGGTTTAAATCTCTTCTACTATTGAAGCACTCCAATCCACCATTTCTTTTTCTGCAATGTAAGGATAATAACAGGCAAACAAATTTTAAATGAGATATTAGGTAAAACGGTGGTTGACACATGTGCCTCTGCAATGCCCATTGCCTTGATGATGGTAGTAAAGATGACGACTTCCATTCTCCTTTCTTGAATGGTTTGAAGTAGCATTCATCTTGCTCCAATAAGTCAAAAACCAATGCTCGATATCTTAGTAAGTTGAGGCTGCCATAACAAAATACCAAAGATTGGGTAGCTAAACAACAGAAACCAATTTTCCCACATTGGTCTAGGAAGTCTGAGATCAAAGCATGGACCAGTTTGGTTCCTGATGAGGGCCCTCTTCTTAGCTTGGAGGTGGGGTGGAGAGGAGGAAGTTCTCTCTTCTTATAAGACCTGTAAATGCTATTGGATTAAGGCCCTATCACTATGACCTCATTTAACCTTCATTACCCCCTAAAGATCCAATCTCTAAATACAGTTACACTAGGCATTGGGGCTTCAAAATATGAATTTTGGGGTGACAGAATTCAGTCCATAGCACTGGATAAATATAGATTGTGACCATTTTGGCAAAAATGAGAGAATATGGCAAAAGATTACAATAGCACCCAAGGAGATAAGATGAAGTTTTTAGAAATCCTGTCTTTTTACGGAAATTGAGGCAATGAACAACTCATTTTTAGCATTTTCAGTTCTACCCATTTGAAGATATTAGATTTAAAAAACTGTTGTCCCAAAAGCTTTGAATTATTGATACAATTTTGCACTAATGTTTTATCCTATGTGACAGAAAGCCAATATCAATATCTAATATTGATATTAAAAGAATGAGATTAATTAACCTCTTTGTTACCAGTTATCAAAGCTATGAATGGCCCAACGCTGATGTAGGATTGTGTCAGGGGATGTGCACGGGTTTACTCTCCTAGTTTTTAACTCTGTGACCTGCCTGTGACCCAGTTTGTCCTATGTAGGTTGCTGCAGAAGAGCTCAGTGTTGTAGAGAGTATTTCCTCTGCCACTTGAAAGAACCCCACTTTGATTTATTTCTCATATGCAAGGTTGTTTCAATATCTGCAAATCAATTAATGTGATACACCATGTAAAAAATGAAAAATAAACATCATATGGTCACATCAATAGATGCATAAAAAGCATTTGACAAAATTCAGCATCCATTTATGATAAAAACTCTCAGAAAAATGGGAAAAGAGGGACATATCTCAACATAATAAAGGCCATATATGACAAACCTACTGCTAACATACTCAATGAGGAAAAGCTAAAAGCATTCTCCTGAAGATCAGGAACAAGATAGCGATGTCTACTTTTACCACTTTTATTCAACATAGTACTCAAAGTCCTAGCCACAGCAGTCAGACAAGAAAAAATAAATAAATAAAAGGCATCCAAATTGGAAAGGAAGAAGTAAAACTGTTATTATTTGCAGATGACATGAAACTATGTGTAGGGAACGCCAAAGATTCCACCAGAAAACTATTAGAACTGATAAATGAATTCAGTAAAAGTAGCTGGATAAAAAATTGATATTCAGAAATCAGTTGCCTTTTTATACACCAACAATGAACTATCAGAGAAATTGAGAAACCAATTCCATTTACAAAAGCATAAAAAAAAAATACCTAGGAATTTAACCAAGGAAGTCAAAGACCTATATTCAGAAAATTATAAAACATTGAAGAGAGAAATTAAAGAAGATATAAATAAATAGAAACATATACCATACTCATGGATAGGAAGAATTAATATAGTTAAAATGTCCATACTACCCAAAGCAATTATAGATTCAATGCAATCCCTATCAAAATGGTATTTTTCACAGAACTGAAACAACTAATCCTAAAATTTATATGAGACCATAAAAGAACCTGAATAGCCACAGCAGGAAAAAGAAAAAGAAAAAAGCTGGAGGTATCCCCCTACCATATATCAAATTATACTACAAGACCATAGTAATCAAAATAACGTGGATTGGAATAAAAATAGACTCATAGATCAATGGAACAGAATAAGAGAGCCCAGAAATAAATACATGCCTATATGGTCATTTAATCATGACAAAGGAAGCAAGAATATACAATGGGGTAAAGACAGTCTACTCAATAAATGGTTCTGGGAAAACTGGACAGATACATAAAAAAAAATGAAACTGGACCACCTTCTTCCTCCATATCAAGAATAAACTCAAAATAGACTAAAGACTTAAAAATACAAGACCCTAAACCATAAATCTCCTTACAGAATATATAGGAAGTAAACTCTCAGACATTGCTCTTTGTTTTTACTGATGTATCTCCTCAGGCAAGGGAAACAAGAAAAAATAAACAAATGGGACCACATCAAACTAAAAAGTTTTTGCACAGCAAAGGAAACCATCAACAAACAAAAGACATCCTACTGAATGTGAGAACATATTTGCCAATGATACTTCTGATAAGTGGTTAGTATCCAAACTTTATAAAAAATCATACATTCAACACCAACCAAAACAAAACAAAATGAAACAAAACAAAAAAACCCAAAACAAACAAACAAACAAAATCAAGCCAATTAAACAATGGGCCAAGGACCTGAATAGACATTTCTCCAAAGGGGACATACAGATAGATGGCCAATAGATATATGAAAAAACACTCAATGTCAATAATCATCAGGGAAATGCAAATAAAATCCACAATGAGATATCACTGTACACCTGTCAGAATGGCCATCTTCAATAGGAAGTCTGACAATTCAGAGTGCATACTTGTTGAAACAATGTTGCTAACCTTGTTTTGATACCAGAGGGATTATTCATTATGGATTTGTACCAACTGGACAAACAGTTAACCAAGTTTACTATTTGGAAGTGCTGAAAAGGCTGCGTGAAAAAGTTAGATGACCTGAACTTTTCGCCAACAATTCATGGCTCTTACATCACAACAGTGCACCAGCTCACATGGCACTGTCTGGGGGGAAGATTTTAGCCAGTGAACAAAGCACTGAATTGGAACACCCTCCCTACTCACCTGATCTGGCCCCCCAGTGACTTCTTTTTTCACGTGAAGATAAAGGAAACATTGAAAGGAAGACATTTTGATGACATTCAGGACATCAAGGGTAATATGCTGACAGCTCTGATGACCATTCCAGAAAAAGAGTTCCAAAATTGCTTTGAAGCATGGATTAGCCGCTAGTGTCGGTACATAGCTTCCCAAGGGGAGTACTTTGAAGGTGATCACAGTGATATTCAGCAATGAGGTATGTAGCACTTTTTCTAGGATGAGTTCGCACTTTTATTTGTCCAACCTTTTAAATCAACAAACAACAAGTGTTGGTGAGGATGTAGGGAAATGGGAACCCTCTTGCACTGTTGGTGGGATTGCAAATTGATGCAGCCACTATGGAAAACAGTATGGAGGTTCCTCAAAATATTAAAAAGGGAACTACCTTATGATCCAGCAATTCCACTTCTGGGTATTTATCCAGAGAAATCCAAAACACTAATTCCAAAAGCTATATGCACCCCAATGTTTACTGCAGCGCTATTCACAATAGCCAAGGTATGATAACAACCGAAATGCCCATCAATAAGACGATTGGATGAAGGAATTGTGGTACATTTATATAATAGAGTATTACTCTGCAATAAAAAAGAATGAAATATTATCATTTGTGGCAACATGAGGGTATTGGGCTAAGTGAAATGAATCAGACTGAGAAAGACAAATACCATACAATCTCACTTTTCATGTGGAATCTGAAGAACAGAATAAACGAACAAAAAACCAAACAGAAATAGACTCATAGATACAGAGAACAAACTGATGGTTGCTGAATGAGAAAGGTGTTGGAATATTGGATGAAAAAGATGAAGGGATTAGGAAGTACAAATGTGTAGTGTCAAAATAGTCATGGGGATGTGAGATATAGTATAGAGAATACAGTCAATAATAGTATAAAAACTATAGTGTCATATGCGTACTAGACTTATCAGGAAGGTCACTTCATAAATTACATAAATGTCTAACCACTATGCTGTACACTTGAAACTAATATAAAATAAAATTGAATGTGAAATACAATTTAAAAAATATATAGTCACTTGATGTAAAGTACAGCATAGGGAATATAGTCCATGGTGTCGTAATATCTATGCACGATGTCAGAAGGGTGGTAGACTGGTCGGCTCTATCACTTTGTGAGGGGTGAAAATGTCTAATCACTATGTTGTTTTGTACGCCTGAAACTAATAATAAAACAAAGAAAAAGAAGGAAAAGAACCTCCCTTTCTGGAGCTGCCATCTTGACCGTGACTTATTTTTGTGTTTGATGGAATTAACGTAAGAGAGTCACCCAGTGTTCTCTGTAGAAGTTTTTATTTCCTCTAATTATTATTTTCAATAGGAAAAAAAATAACAAAACCTCTGATATCAGTTCTTTGCTTATAATCTGATTCCTCTTGAAAGTGGAGTCTTGAACAAAAACGGGAAGTTTCCAGTTAATCAAGATTTAACTGCTTTGGAAGATACCTGACAGCTGTTAAACAAGTGTAGCCTGACAGCCCCTGCTACGTCCTATTCCTGAGTTTCTGATTCATTAGGCTGCATGTTAGTTTTGTTTATATCAAGGCAGGCTTCTGCTCACTAGCGAGAAGCTGGCTGGCTGGCTTTCTCAGCATGTTGAGCCAGTTCTGACTGTTGGGCATGTTAAAGAGATGGGATTTTCTGAGTGGCAGGGGAATAGTGGGAAGATCGCTGGGTTGGAAACCTAGGACTGGAGTTCTAGTCCTGGTTTTGTCACCGCTGACCAGCATGACTTCCTCTACTAGAAAAGAGGGACATTAGGCTAGATAAGGCCTTGATCTTTCTCTCTTTAATTTATTCTTTGATTCTATGATTCAGAACACTTTTTGTGGGGAAGTGGAAGGCAGAAATGCCAATAGATGTTAAAGCATTTGAGAGATTTCAAACTGTTCAGGCCTTCACAAAACGCACGTGAAGTATTGGGTATTAACAATATCTTCCACCCACATAAGTAATCTTCCTCACATGAGGTTCCCGTCTTTAGATGGTGTGACATTCCAGCAATCCCAGAGTGGATTAGTAGGCTGGTTACAGAAGAGAAATATGGTGCAGTTGTGTTGTACCCTGGCCTTGAGATGGTAAGCATCCCTGACATAGTATGGGGGTCTCTTATAATCCGGTCCCTGTGGCTTCCTTTTTAGTCACAGTGGCCTCCTTTCAGCTCCTGGGATTCAGTGTGCTTTCTCCTGACACAGACTCGTCTTTATACTGCTTATTCTCTCTGACAGGAGCCGTCTGAGCTGTCCCCCCTGACTCGGGAATGCCCTTTGCTGTCTCACCTCTCAGCGAACTCCTGCTTACTCTCCAGGTCTTCCCTGAAGCATCATTTAGAAAGGGCCGCTCCCCTGACCTGTCTGACTAAATCGCGTTTCCTTATACAGTCACTGTCCCATATATGTACGTCTCCTTTGTAGCACTTGGCATCATTATAATGTCATGTATTTGTATGGTTATTGGATTACTCATTTCCTTCCCCTATATACTGTACGCTCCACGTGAATGTGCAGCTCAGGCCTGTTTTTGCTGTCTTCATATTTATTTCTAGTGCCTAACTTCGGCTGGAACGTAATTGGTACTAAGGATATATTGGTTGTGTGAATGCACCAGCCGAGCTACGAGAGCTTCTTGACTTGGAATAAATAATGGTGATAATGAAACCACCGGAGCAGAGGCTATTTATTACGTACTTCCAGTGTGCCAGGCACTGTTGTTCTGTTCTTGTCCCCAACCCCATCATCATTATTTTCATAATCATCATTACCACCATTTCTTGACTATTTTAGCCTTGGCAGAGATCCTAGAATCCGCATCCTTGACAGCTATGCTCTACCATTGGGACTATTATAGGAAAAGATCAAACGCTTTCTGTAGCATTTGTTGCCCAGATCAAGTCCTGTCTTTGGTTCATAAATCTTTTTTCTTCTTTGTTGTATCCACTACCACCATCAGAATGTAGTTGATATGTTGTCGTTTAGTTTGGCTACCACATATTTAATTTCCTGGGATATACCTGTGTGTGGAAGTCCTCGCTCCCTCCCGTGAGGATAGAACCTGTCTCTTTTTACATAAGTAGAAAATGTCATACCTGCCTTCCCAGCTTTTCTTGTAGCTATGGCACAGGCATCTGATGCATTTGCCCCAGTTTCCAAATTAGAAGCTAGTGACACAGAGAAGGTACCAGCAAAAATCCATTCTGCTGAGGATTAGGCAGGAACAGTAGCTATACTGGGTTTTCTAAAATAACACTGTCAGCCATTCTAGAGACAGGGTCCAGGGTGCAGAGTTAGTGGAGTTTGTGATGCAAAGTATAGAGTCTGTGCCCAGAAACAGAGCAGTGGTTTCCCACTGGACTAGTGTTAAGGCATCATTTTGGATTTTGTTCCTGACCTGGCTGTCTGTGAGAGGCAGCCCAGAGCACGGACTCGGGGACCAGACTAGATGCATTCACATTCCAGCCCTGAATCCCAACTCTGCCACTTACCAGCCCTGTAACTTAGCTTGAGAAAGTTGGTTAATCTCTCTCTGCTTCAATTCTCTGAAATGTAAAAAGAAGAAATAATAGCATGTACTTCATAGGTTTGTTCTGAGGATTAGATGAGTTAATTAAAGCAAAACTCTTAGAATAGTGTCTGCCATATTTATGACAATGTATATTAGTGTTTTCTTTATTATTCTTGGACCCTCTGGATATTCTCTAAAAGTATGTATCATCTTTTCAACAAATTATTTTTTTATGCTTAATTTGATTGGTTGGAGTAGATTGCTTACAACTTTCGTACGCAACTGATATATACAACACACACTTATTGAATGGTAACTATGCATGGGATATAGTATAATCATGTGTTTCTTTATAAAAGGAATATATAGAATCATTTCCTTATGTGTGTCTAGGACCAGAGCTCTTATTATTTTTATTAAAATGCGTAAGTCGATCTCTAAGTTTCTTTTGGATTGACTTGCTTCATTGAAGACCTCAGGCTTTGAATCCAGGCTTACTGCAATACTTGTTTATAAACTCTGAAACAGAGATTCTCCCCAACGGTGAAATACTTATGAGGAAAGCATCACTTGTTAGGACGTCTTCTGATGTCAGGTAGTCATTTCATTATCTTCAGTATCGAAATTATTTTGGCATACACTTAATTGCTAAAATTGGTATTCTCCATGAAGAAAGAACTTGTTTAACTGACTTCTCATGGCAAGTAAAGGGCCATCTGGAGGCAGAGTTTCCCTCTGGAACCCCCTGTAAGTTGCTGAGGAGCACAGCCTCCTGGCACATTAGCTTTCAGTTTATGGAAGCAGATACTTTCAAATGGGAAAATGTCATGCAAGGTGAACTATTGGTATTTTCACAGCAGGCAAATTCTTACCATCCTCAGAATAAAAACACTACTGAATCACATTTATGGTTTTGTCACCATTACAATGAGAACAGATGGTGATATTTAAACCTAGGAAAATTCACCCCCTGGTATTGGCTGTTAATGTGAAAAGCTTGAAAAAGCAGGTGGGACACAGTGACCTTAGTGATGGGAATCCTCTAATCAGAG